>NW_022990846.1:290000-305614 GCF_902827175.1 Gymnodraco acuticeps
GTTGTAGGTTTATCCTCACACTGAACTCTACACCCCAACTCACACCTATATATAGTAGCGTCTACGTCACAACTTCGGAGGTAGTGTTATCTCTGAGAGCCCTCCACATCCCGGGACTGGAGAACAGGGGTGCCGACCTCATGTCAAGCCCCTGCCAGGCGAGTGGGTGCTTCACCCGGAGGTGGTGAAGCAGATCTGGGCCCAGTTCGCGAGAGCGGAGGTGGACCTGTTCACCAGCAGGCGCAACAGCCACTGTGCCCTGTGGTTTTCCATGGCTCGGCGGGACGTTTGCACACGAGCCATGGCCAAGAAAGCTGCTCTACGCCTTTCCACCGCTGCTCATTCTCCCCCTCCTGGCTATAGTATGAAGCTGCAGTGTCGGAGAATGCAGTCTCAGGACCGCAGTCTCAGGGGCCGTGCTCCTGGGACCGCACTCCTAGGACCCTAGTTGTTTTGCAACATCGCCACCTAGCGAATTGGATGGCCGCAAAAGTACAACCAGCGAGTATTGAGTCTCATACACAGCGAGTCTCTTTAGACATTGTAATACTTGTTATTAACGATCTAAAAATGCATGAAAATGTGTTTTTCCTTACAGAAATTAAATTATTATTATTAACTACAATTTTTTGTTAATATGTTTCTGTTTTTTTAATAACAAATGTATTTTGTATGTCAGATGTAAAAAGATAGTCTTTTATAGTTGTCTTGTCAAATTTGACATACAACGTAAATACATATATATATATATATTGTAGTAAGAATGATATAATCTATTTATAATTGTAAATGTATATTGTATGTAGACATACATTTAGATGTATATTTTGTTCAAAAAATAAAAAAATGTTAATTTAGTTTTTGGGAGAAGGGGTGGGGTTAAATAAGTGTAAACTCCTTCCCACGCCTTTTCGGATGTGTAATTAGGTAGATCATTTGTTTATATATAATTTGTAAGTCAATAATATTTAGTTTATCAATTTGATACTGCTTACTGTTGTGGAAATAATTATCATAAGACGCCAATTAGTAACATACAGGACAAACCTCGATGTCTGTTTACCTTCTTTAAGGACACAGGCGGCTTAGCCAATAATGTTATTGTTCCCATTCTGTGACCGGTCAATACTGGGATACAGATGGTCTGTGTTGTGGGTACACTGGGACACTTCCTTCTCTGTATTTGTGGACTCCAAGGTAAAATCTTCGAGGTCATAAGTGTCCGAGGCAAGTAGCTCTGTGTTCCCACACTGTTTAGGCTATCTCCTCAAATATGTTGTTTACTCTCTGCGAAACCAGTTAGATGGGCTGGCAAGAGAGAGGCTCTCCAGAATTGACGTGGCAACTCTACCGTGAAGTCAGAACCTCTGACTCTTGGACTTGTGATGTGAATCCTCCGGCCGTTAACTCCAAATAAACCATCATGTGTTTGACATCAAAGCTACTGCTCTTCCCGTGTCTCCTTCCTGAGTCGGTGACTCCCACTGCATAGCTACACAGAAGTTTCCTCTACAAATTGGCGTTGTCGGCAGGATGCCAACAGATCTTCAGATTGTGGTAAGTGTGATTTTCAAATCTACTTTGGACATTGCCTTATCAGACTCTGTGATTGACGGTATCCTAAAATTACCTGTGAAACTGATCGGCTGCGTTTCCTTTTGGTTAATGAACATTTGGGGATGATAAACCCAGGGGATCAGTGTGGACTCAGTCCTGGCTTATTTCCTCTGTGTATGCTGCTCGGGACGGAAGTGCCATACAGGCATACACAGCTCATGTTTAGAGATACCTTAAAGAAGGAGCATCAGTGAAGTGGAGCTTCTGTGTGAATTGAAAGCAATGTAAAAGATTTGTATTGGACAAATCGCCGGATTTTGGGGGTCTTAGTGGCTAAGCACAGCAGTTGAAAATAAGCAGCCAAAGATATTTGCTGCTATCACCTCTCTGTAAAAACACGGCTCCAGCTGCAGCCTTGTGTGTGTGTGTAAAACCTCCCCGTGTGTGTGTGTGGGGCTGGAGCAGTGCAGGCTGAGAGGGAGAAAGTCACAGCTTATTGCCTATAGGTTTTAACTCACGGCACCACCGTCCTTCAAACGGGACGGTCTAAAAGCACTCGTTGTTTAGGACCGCTTTTCTCATGGTTAGACGGGCCAGCGCGAAGTGCGTGCATCACCCGATGCGCTACGGCTCTCTGGAGCAGGTAGCGGTCAGGAGTGCATACATAAAATTATAGGCTAATTGATCAGAGGTGTGTAGTGGCAAGCAAGCATAGGCAAACTGTGTTTCACCTTGAGGTGAACTCGATAGCAAGTGTATATCGGCTGGTCGTACGGACTACAGTCAACTGAGCTGTTGTTTGGAGAGAAAGGGCAGGGAAAAAGTCTGTGGGCTCCGATCGGGGGGGCACAGCGCCACTAGAAACAAATAGCCTAGTGGTTGTCGCAAGAGGATAAGCTAGTTATCGTTCTTGGACGGCTTTCAGGCACCGATCAATAACTTGTATACAAGGGTGAGGCGTGAGAAGACGCCGCACTGGAGATAATCCCCCCCCCCTCTAAGATCTCTCTTAAATCCGGACTAAATTGAGCTGGATGAGCTTTGCTGTCGCGCTGGTGTTTATTAAGAGTTCATGTTTTGTTTGTCTGTTTGTATGGGGGTCTATATTGGTTTGTCCCGCCGTCTTGTGTATGTTTTGTAACAATAATGAATCAGTCCATAGACAGGGTAAAATGAACTAAACATTAGTTATCTCACCAAAAGTAAATGACCTGAGAAAATAAAAAGTGTTTTTATGTCCTGCCTCTGAGTGCAGGGGAAAATGTAAACAAGAAGCCCACTGTTCAGGGTGAGCGCTAGGTGTAAGAAGAAAAGAAGATTATATTGCTTTAAGAATCCATTCTTAAATGGTATTGCTGGAATGTTAAGATATCTTTGTGACCTTGTATAAACCCTATGCCCGTCCTGCGCCCCGAGACCCTCAGAGACCTGCCTGAGGAGATCAGGGTTGCAAAATCTGGTTTTAGGTCAATGTTGTATTATTTGTTTCATTTATTCTTAATCTATGTATTGTATAGTAATAATGAATAAAAACGTAATGTATTGAACACATTCCGAAACAAAGTAGATAAGACAGAACTAGACTCAGACATAATACTAATTGTTGTTGAAACCTTTTGCGCTGTTGCAGCAAAATGGAAACTGTGTTAATTATTCTGTTCCAACTGGCCACTGGAATCAGGTAATTAATATAAGGTGAAGTTCAATTACAGTTTTAAAAATAGTTTAACATTCTTTATTAAACTGCTTCAAATTATTTCTAGTATCAACCAATTGGTCTCCATAGACAATACTAAAATTAAAATAGTTGTTAAACTACTGACAAGTTTTCTGAAACCGAGCTTATGAACAACAGAGTAAAGGTCGCTGGTTAAGCCAGGATCAATATATTTGTTGAAGTTTTTATTGTGTGCATAATAAATGTGTTAAATTAATTGAGCAATTCTTTAAAAGTATAATGTTGCAATTTCTTTAAAATAAGTATACAGTTAAAAAATAGATGTTGTTTTCCAAGGGCCTCTCTTTCACAGGCCCACACTTTGAATCATAACACTCCCAAGTCCTACAGAGATCAGTATCACTTTATGTTGCAAGCCAAATCCAGGGGTTCTACTCGAGCCCAATTTTAAATACCATAAAGAAAAGTATTGAACCCAGCTCGAGCTAAATGTCAAATGTATTTAATTAATGTGCAAGTGTTTTGATTTATTTAAAATGTTCCAGTCTAGCTTCCTTCGAGTTTAGTGTAAACAACAGATTGGTTCTCATAACATTCTCACTGCTGTGCTGTCCCAAATGTTTTAAACCTTGGGAAGACAAGCACACACACACACACACACACACACACACACACACACACACACACACACACACACACACACACACACACACACACACACACACACACACACACACACACACACACACACACACACACACACACACACACACACACACACACACACACACTTTGGATGAGTAATCACTTCATCCAAATTGTAAATTGTTGCCTTCTTTAAAGTTATTAGTAATTCAAGATTAATTATTAAATTTAATTAGGTACATAACATAGAATAAACAAAATAACTTTGATTTGATCATTTTGTTCACAACATTAGACCTTGTCCTCTAATCTCTACTAGAATAAGATAAGTGTGCATGTTTGGGTGTGGAACACTCCTGTAAAGTACCTAATCTTGTTATCCTTTTCATTACAGAGCTGGGAAATGGTGTATTGCTTAGATTCGGATCCGTGGAAAGTCCAATTTTGACTGACTTTAGTTCTAATGTTAATTTGATTTCAACCCATAAGTAATTATTTAGATTAACTCAATATTTCACATGATGATGGATTAGTGCTCCACATTTTTCCCACTAATTTGTTGTGCAATTAGGCCAATGGTAAAGAGAGACATTGATGACCTTGTGTCCCTTTTGTTGGTACGTGGTTCCATTCTGTCTATGGCCTTGGACGGCTTCACTAAGAATCACCCAGTTCTGACACAGTTCTGAGTGCAGTCACAGAGATGCTATGGCTGCTCTACATGAAATGACATTAATGGTCTGGTCTGAGAATGGACACCATTACCTGCTTCCAGAGACAATGCCGCTCCTCAAACTGAACAATACTGTCTCACGTGGGCCACTCCCCCCACCAAGCCATGAACTGAAAGCTTGACATCTGCTTTGAACACCTGGAAGCCTCCCGGTCACACCAGCACCAACCCTTGGGTCAGTCAGATGGGACTAACGGCTTAACTTAGGGCATTTGGTTCAGAAATATGACTCTCGTTACCGCAGAGTGGGTTGTTTTTTTAAGGCTATTCATACTGCTATGCAGAGGATGCCTGTAGGTTGGCAAGCTGTTAAAAGACCCTACTATTTTTTAAAATAGGCCTAATGTCAGGAGCCTCTTAATGTGTAGTTCTACATGTATTCACATTATATGGACAATGTTTCCACCTGGTGAAACTGAAGGCTGCACGGTACTCAGGCTACAATACGACCATTCTGTTCTGCTCTAACGATTCAATTGATAGATTCTACATCAAAACAATTAGCTTTTATTGTTTCCAATGATAACGTCATTTTAAGTGGAGGAATGCAAACCTGTTTTCAAATGTAAGGTTTTGAATGTGTTTGACATTTCTCAGTAAAAACACCCTCAGACACTCACTATCATTTATGCTATGCCATCAGTAGTGACTCAGATGTTAAGGGGAAGAAGCTTTTCCTCCCAAATCAGATATGCTTTGTTTTTTTAACAAAGGTATGCATTTCCTGCATAATATATGTTTCTCACAATTGTTTTTTTTGTAAGCTGCACACAGGTGATACTGAGTCTTCTCGAGTAATAGATTACACCATGCTTAAATAGACTCCTAAGTTATTATTTCATATGAGACATATGTAAGAAAAGGGAGGGAAGAGTCAATTATATTGAGTAATTGATTTTATATTGGAACATTTATTTCTCAAACCTGTTTTATGGAAGAGGAAAATATTTCTGATAAACTAATATGTTATCAAACGGTAAATGGTGAATTAATATAACATTTAGAATCATTGAGAAGGGGTGATATCCACAGGGACTAGCTCACCTTTAAATTACAATAACATTTCTCTACTTTGGACTGATGAGTTTATGATTCTTGCATGTTAAATGACTAACACAAACCTTACATTTATGCATGTGCATGTCTCAGGAAGGCTCCCAAATAATTCTGAGGGGCCTATCCTATTTTTGTATTTAAATGATAATGTGCTAATCCATTACCTTGAGTTGTCTGCACTCAGGAAAACATCCCTATCAAGTGTTAACCCAATAACTACAGTAGGACAGCTCTGAAGGCCAAGGGTCAGAGAGAGAGCTACGTGGGTCCACGCCAGCCACTGCAAGGTCCTAGTCACCAACAAAAGTAGATGACAACAAGTGATGTGTCCTAGTCACCAACAAAAGTAGATGACAACAAGTGATGTGTCCTAATCACCAACAAAAGTAGATGACAACAAGTGATGTGTCCTAATCACCAACAAAAGTAGATGACAACAAGTGATGTGTCCTAATCACCAACTTGCACCACACTTGCACTACATACACCAAAACACACTACACACAAGGTGTCACAGGCAAGTGCCAGCTGAGCGGTTCCATATGCTCTCTGGTTCCTCGTTTGTGTTACCGGTGTGCGGAGTCTGACTGTCCGTGTCACAAAATCGACCGAAGGAATACACACACACACCCCATGGAGCATTCCCACCTCGTGATGACGGCTCGCCTGGGAAAACGACAACGCAACCGTGAGCAATACAACTGGCCTGGCCCAGTGATGTGGGGTTTAGCTCGCCACAAGATTACGTTTGGTTGTGCGGCGACAAGCTCTATCAAGTTCTGGCTCCCCTCTGGATAGGTACATGCACTCTAGTGGATTTGAATCCAGCAATCAGGCTTAACAACACTACTCTTTAATGTATTATCCATGCATAGAAAGACCTACAATGATGTTTCAAGTACTGGATTAATTTCAGTTTTGGCCCAAAACAAATATTTATAATATTTCATATAACAATTATGTAGCATATTTGATCCTCAAATTAGAGAAGTATAATTTAAAGAAATTGATATTCTCAACATTAGATAAACACAGAAGAATCCTTTCCAAGTACCATAAGTAGCTCAGGTAAGTATGGCTAATAGGAATACTTGATAGACTTAATTTGGTACAGATCAGTGGTAGCATTTACAAATGTAATAATTCAAGGTTTAAAAATGTTTAATCCTTCCTTTCCAGGTTTTTACAAAAGTCTTTGAATATTTGCCTAACTTTTCCTTTTCAGATTTTGAACAATGTACTTGACTAAAATGAATGTATTGATTTCACTAAGTGCCTTACTCTTGACTAAAGCGTATTTGAGTAAACGGTAAAAGTAATCCTAACATTGAGGACACTGCACTTTTGCAGATTACAGATTGATCAAATCACCATTGTGAATTCTATACTCTAACTGTACATTTTTAGCTGGATCTCTTACGATCCTGAGTTTTAAAATGCTTTTGACTAGTGATTGCCTTGAAGTAAATCTTTAAAGCGGCAAACTGGTTTTGATTTTATAGTTTTATGAATGAAATTAACTAATGGTAAATGATCACATATATTAGTTTAAAAACAAATATTTAGCCATTGTGCACCTGTGTTTTATGTGTGTTCATTATTATGCTTTTGACAAAAGATGATCAAACACTGATGAGAGATGATTTTTCCTATTATGATTGTCTGTATCAATCATTGTGATTGAATGTTTCAATCTTATTCTACTTTGTGATATAATTGATGTAAGGTGAGACCACACTCGAACCTGGAGACGTCTATTGAGTTAATTATTGACCAAATTATTATTAGACTAATGTTTTTAGGTTATCATAAATGATAAAAAGAGAGGACTGTTGTGGAAATAATTATCATAAGACGCCAATTAGTAACATACAGGACAAACCTCGATGTCTGTTTACCTTCTTTAAGGACACAGGCGGCTTAGCCAATAATGTTATTGTTCCCATTCTGTGACCGGTCAATACTGGGATACAGATGGTCTGTGTTGTGGGTACACTGGGACACTTCCTTCTCTGTATTTGTGGACTCCAAGGTAAAATCTTCGAGGTCATAAGTGTCCGAGGCGAGTAGCTCTGTGTTCCCACACTGTTTAGGCTATCTCCTCAAATATGTTGTTTACTCTCTGCGAAACCAGTTAGATGGGCTGGCAAGAGAGAGGCTCTCCAGAATTGACGTGGCAACTCTACCGTGAAGTCAGAACCTCTGACTCTTGGACTTGTGATGTGAATCCTCCGGCCGTTAACTCCAAATAAACCATCATGTGTTTGACATCAAAGCTACTGCTCTTCCCGTGTCTCCTTCCTGAGTCGGTGACTCCCAGTGCATAGCTACACAGAAGTTTCCTCTACACTTACGTTTCTACCATATCATAATTATCTTGTTTCATTTCATTATTATTATAAAAAATGTTTTTATTGTATTACACGTTCGAAATAAATCAAATCAGATGTGTCTTTGAAGAGGTGCTTGATTACTCAAAAACAAAAACAACTGTTAGTGTGTTTCTGTACCTGGCTGCCAAAGATAAACATGCAGTTTGACCGAGAGGCATTTCAGTGCAGAATCCATTTGTATTTATTTAGAAGACGGGCACAATTTCCTTAACACGGAATGACCTCTGGAGTCCAGCATGTCTTTGAGTTCCTCTGACCCTTCCTCTGAAAGTGGAGAGGACACTGAGGATTCTTCACTGGGGTGAGGCGGGGTCTGTTGTTCCCTCAGCCACCAGAAAACAGCTCCAGCTGCAGTACCCCGGGAAGCCCTCTTCGGGGTAAAAACCCTCCAAGATTCCTCGCCGTCCACTTCCCCGGTAGCCTGTGCCAACGTCCTTATAAAGATGGTCGCATTGAAAGCACCTTGTTTCATTAAACAAATAAACAAAAAGGCTAACAGTTGGTTTTGCAGTGAGTCATCATAGGCTAACAGATGACTCAATACACCAGAATCAGCCTGTCCTCCTACAAAAAACGACCAAATAGGTCGATTGTTTAAGCACTTTAGATTACGACCCATAGCCACGTTTTAAAGTGTAGCACCTCTAGTGGTCGTGTAAGAAACAACATGCTCCCGTTTATTCGTTTATTCACAAATAACCCTCTCTGGAAAATCCTAAATTGTAGAATAGTTAGGCCATTAACCTGTTAAACCCCAAGGTCCCCGCCGACGAAAAATGCTAACGGACATTGGCACAGAACTCAAGATAAAAGTACCCTTATTACTTATCGTAGCTGCACATACAAGATATCTGATTAAAGCTGAGGTTCCACAGATTATTTAGGTATATAGTATCATCACTGAGTGATCCGAACTCGCGACAGGGGAAGCAAACACAGACATCACAACACGGAGCTTCTAGGGAGATCGTCTCACCGTAGCTGTCAATCTGATCAAAAGACGTGTTCAATGGCATTAAAACGAGAAAAAACGCGGCTGAATCGGTTAATCCATAGGTTTTTAACGTCTCTGTATAAAAAAATTGTTTCATTTATAATCCATAATTCCATTTTTATGTAAAAATCGCAGAGCAAAAGTTAGCTGCTAATGGTAATGGTAGTGGCTGCTGCTTCCGGCTTCTTGGCTATGCGGCAGTCTAACACACACACATTACCAAATAAGGACTATGTGTGAGTTCCCCTCGATTCCATTGGCTCTGACGGTCAGAAAGAGATGTCACATGTCAAAATCCAGCAAGGGGGGCCAGAGATATGGAAAATCCACCCAAATGGCCCCAGAAGAGGTTTTTTTTTGCTAAATCTGTCTAAAAAGGTCAAATATCACTTGTTTTGTATCAATCTTGATACAGGGTACTTATTATATGTTGTACTTTGGATTCCTAAAGCATTTAGTCTACTAACCCATCATCCAAGGAGTTTTCACTATAAGTAAAACATATTTTTTGGACGGACACTATAATTTACAGTTTTTTACCATGTTCAATCTGAATTTTCTTTAAAATAAAAAACATCTATATTGATTCAGACTTTTCTACATCCAACTCACAGGTTTATCATTGCTTTGAGAAAAAAGATTATTAATTTAACCCCTTTAGAAGGGAAGATATGGTCATTTGTTCTGGGAATGTCATTTTCGAGCCTGAAACCTGAAAAACAGGCTCAGGGTTTAACAGGTTAAAATGCTTTTTGATTAGATTTCTAGCGAGAAGTGTATATTGTACTTTTAGAATCCACGTCCAGTCGATGTGTAGGATCTATAGTTTGATAGATATTACGAAGATGATTTGAGGTCTCGCCAGGATAACGTGTATGCAGCTTCCATGTAAAGTTAGCGTGGGTGAAAACTGTTTTTCCGGTCTCGAAGTTTTCATAATAAAACCGGATATATTCCCCTCACTGTCAAATGATTACACAGTGATATCTGCATTACTCATCCACAAAATAACATCAGTTTATCCTTGTTAATTACACAATATTGATTGGTTTAAATTGTGTACAACGCTTTTGTGTTTTTAACCTTTGATTCAGAGAAACAAATAGTTTTTTAGGAGTTCAGACACTACAGTTTCCGAAGACACTACACTACCCAGAATCCCCAGCTATCGTTTGGGACTACAACATCCGCCTTGCTTTACAAACCCCGTGTTTAGTCATCAAGCCCTGTGATTGGATGTTGGAGTGGCAGTGCGACAAGGTTACGCTGAGCGTCAACAGCTCTTTGAAATTGAATGGAACCACGGCAGACTTTCCAAAACTGGAATTGGACGGGTCCAGCCCCCCCCCCCCCCCAGAACTACACATGCTGGCTATTGTGTGTTTCGCAACATGTTCTATGGCACGTCTCTTTATAAGACGTTTTCGTATTTCCCACAATTAGAAGTTGCCAGTATTAAACTGTGTACACCCTGGAGGTTTAGGGGATACGAAACACAGTGGTATTATCAAATGTAAAACATATGATTAATAAATGGGTGAATTAATATACCCACATGACACCTAAGGTCAGAAGAGCTTTATTTAACAGCTGGTCTTATGTCTGTGACCCCTCCTGTTGTTAATTGATAACATTACATTACATTAATTGATAAGCCTGAAACATGCACTTGTCAAGGTTCAGAGGCACATTTTGCAAATATGGCAGTAGCCATCGATCATCTTAAGATAAGATAAGATATACTTTATTGATCCCAAGTTGGGAAATGTTTTTGTTACAGCAGCATACTACTTTGTTCTACTCCACTACAATTCAGAGGTTAACCTGGTATTTTTACTCCACTACATTTATTTTAGTTACTTTGTAGATTCTGATTAATGATGTGAAATATAAACAACCCTTAAATCAGACTTTAGTTACACCTGACTCAAATTCAGGGAAGGTGATTGTCAAGTGCCAAAATAAACTATGCAATATATTGGACGTTAAGTACTTGGACGTGGATTCTAAAAGTACAATATACACTTCTCGCTAGAAATCTAATCAAAAAGCGTTTTAATGACCAAACTATCCTACAATTTAGGATTTTACAGAGAGGGTTATTTGTGAATAAACGACCATCTGTAACGTTTGCATTCAACGGGAGCAGGACGTATTAAGCACTTGAACAAACGACATTTGGTCGTAATAATTGGGCCTGAACAATCAGCATATTTGGTCGTATGAGTTGAAGGATTTGTTGACCAGAATAGTTGTTCACTTTAAACAAACAACACGATTCACATTACTCACACTATTACTGTAATTAGTGATTAAATCAACAATTAATGTAGTTGGGCTTGCCAAAATCACGCTACAGTTTCATTAAACAAATCAAATATGCTAACAGTTTATTTTGCCGAAAGCTATAGCTAACGAATAATTGTTTTTAGTGCCTTTAATACGGTTAGAAGCTATCATAAGCTAACAGATGGTTGTTTGTATTGCCTTAAGACTATCATAGTTAACGTTAGCTAATCACACTTCATTTCAAGACACCGGAATTGTTATTAATGTTAAACAAATAAAACTTTAAAAGCACTTCACATTACTCACACTCTGTGCGTTGTCCTAGGAGTGCGGTCCTGAGACTGCAGCCTCCGACGCTGCAGCTTCATGCTACTCCCTCCTGGAGAGAGTGAGGCGAGATCATCTGTCAGTCATCCTAGTGGTTTACCATTAGCAGCTACACTGTAAAAAAATACAAGTTGACTCAACTTAAAATAATTTGTAACCCTGTTGCCTTAAAATTTTGATTAGGGCCAGGAAAGTATCTCAAGTAAATTCAACTTACAATTAAGTTCAGCCAGGAAAGTATCTCAAGTAAATTCAACTTACAATTAAGTTCAGCCAGGAAAGTATCTCAAGTAAATTCAACTTACAATTAAGTTCAGCCAGGAAAGTATCTCAAGTAAATTCAACTTACAATTAAGTTCAGCCAGGAAAGTATATCAAGTAAATTCAACTTACAATTAAGTTCAGCCAGGGAAAGTATATCAAGTAATTCAACTTACAATTAAGTTCAGCCAGGGAAAGTATATCAAGTAAATTCAACTTACAATTAAGTTCAGCCAGGAAAGTATATCAAGTAAATTCAACTTACAATTAAGTTCAGCCAGGAAGTATATCAAGTAATTCAACTTACATTAAGTTCAGCCAGTGAAAGTATAAGTAAATTCAACTTACAATTAAGTTCAGCCAGGAAAGTATATCAAGTAAATTCAACTTACAATTAAGTTCAGCCAGGAAAGTATATCAAGTAAATTCAACTTACAATTAAGTTCAGCCAGGAAAGTATATCAAGTAAATTCAACTTACAATTAAGTTCAGCCAGGAAAGTATATCAAGTAAATTCAACTTACAATTAAGTTCAGCCAGGAAAGTATATCAAGTAAATTCAACTTACAATTAAGTTCAGCCAGGAAAGTATCTAAGTAAATTCAACTTACAATTAAGTTCAGCCAGGAAAGTATATCAAGTAAATTCAACTTACAATTAAGTTCAGCCAGGAAAGTATCTCAAGTAAATTCAACTTACAATTAAGTTCAGCCAGGAAAGTATCTCAAGTAAATTCAACTTACAATTAAGTTCAGCCAGGAAAGTATCTCAAGTAAATTCAACTTACAATTAAGTTCAGCCAGGAAAGTATATCAAGTAAATTCAACTTACAATTAAGTTCAGCCAGGAAAGTATCTCAAGTAAATTCAACTTACAATTAAGTTCAGCCAGGAAAGTATCTCAAGTAAATTCAACTTACAATTAAGTTCAGCCAGGAAAGTATCTCAAGTAAATTCAACTCACAATTAAGTTCAGCCAGGAAAGTATCTCAAGTAAATTCAACTTACAATTAAGTTCAGCCAGGAAAGTATCTCAAGTAAATTCAACTTACAATTAAGTTCAGCCAGGAAAGTATATCAAGTAAATTCAACTTACAATTAAGTTCAGCCAGGAAAGTATCTCAAGTAAATTCAACTTACAATTAAGTTCAGCCAGGAAAGTATATCAAGTAAATTCAACTTACAATTAAGTTCAGCCAGGAAAGTATCTCAAGTAAATTCAACTTACAATTAAGTTCAGCCAGGAAAGTATCTCAAGTAAATTCAACTTACAATTAAGTTCAGCCAGGAAAGTATCTCAAGTAAATTCAACTTACAATTAAGTTCAGCCAGGAAAGTATCTCAAGTAAATTCAACTCTCAATTAAGTTCAGCCAGGAAAGTATCTCAAGTAAATTCAACTTACAATTAAGTTCAGCCAGGAAAGTATCTCAAGTAAATTCAACTTACAATTAAGTTCAGCCAGGAAAGTATCTCAAGTAAATTCAACTTACAATTAAGTTCAGCCAGGAAAGTATCTCAAGTAAATTCAACTTCAATTAAGTTCAGCCAGGAAAGATATCAAGTAATTCAACTCTCAATTAAGTTCAGCCAGGAAAGTATCTCAAGTAAATTCAACTACAATTAAGTTCAGCCAGGAAAGATATCAAGTAAATTCAACTCTCAATTAAGTTCAGCCAGGAAAGTATCTCAAGTAAATTCAAACAATTAAGTTCAGCCAGGAAAGTATATCAAGTAAATTCAACTTACAATTAAGTTCAGCCAGGAAAGTATATCAAGTAAATTCAACTTACAATTAAGTTCAGCCAGGAAAGGATATCAAGTAAATTCAACTTACAATTAAGTTCAGCCAGGAAAGTATATCAAGTAAATTCAACTTACAATTAAGTTCAGCCAGGAAAGTATCTCAAGTAAATTCAACTTACAATTAAGTTCAGCCAGGAAAGTATCTCAAGTAAATTCAACTTACAATTAAGTTCAGCCAGGAAAGTATCTCAAGTAAATTCAACTTACAATTAAGTTCAGCCAGGAAAGTATCTCAAGTAAATTCAACTCACAATTAAGTTCAGCCAGGAAAGTATCTCAAGTAAATTCAACTTACAATTAAGTTCAGCCAGGAAAGTATCTCAAGTAAATTCAACTCTCAATTAAGTTCAGCCAGGAAAGTATCTCAAGTAAATTCAACTTACAATTAAGTTCAGCCAGGAAAGTATATCAAGTAAATTCAACTCTCAATTAAGTTCAGCCAGGAAAGTATCTCAAGTAAATTCAACTCTCAATTAAGTTCAGCCAGGAAAGTATCTCAAGTAAATTCAACTTACAATTAAGTTCAGCCAGGAAAGTATCTCAAGTAAATTCAACTCTCAATTAAGTTCAGCCAGGAAAGTATCTCAAGTAAATTCAACTTACAATTAAGTTCAGCCAGCCAGGAAAGTATCTCAAGTAAATTCAACTACAATTAAGTTCAGCCAGGAAAGTATCTCAAGTAAATTCAACTTACAATTAAGTTCAGCCAGGAAAGTATTCAAGTAAATTCAACTTACAATTAAGTTCAGCCAGGAAAGTATCAAGTAAATTCAACTTACAATTAAGTTCAGCCAGGAAAGTATATCAAGTAAATTCAACTTACAATTAAGTTCAGCAGGAAAGTATCTCAAGTAAATTCAACTTACAATTAAGTTCAGCCAGGAAAGTATATCAAGTAAATTCAACTTACAATTAAGTTCAGCCAGGAAAGTATCTCAAGTAAATTCAACTTACAATTAAGTTCAGCCAGGAAAGTATATCAAGTAAATTCAACTTACAATTAAGTTCAGCCAGGAAAGTATCTCAAGTAAATTCAACTTCAATTAAGTTCAGCAAGGAAAGTATCTCAAGTAAATTCAACTTACAATTAAGTTCAGCCAGGAAAGTATCTCAAGTAAATTCAACTTACAATTAAGTTCAGCCAGGAAAGTATCAAGTAAATTCAACTTACAATTAAGTTCAGCCAGGAAAGTATTCAAGTAAATTCAACTTACAATTAAGTTCAGCCAGGAAAGTATCTCAAGTAAATTCAACTTACAATTAAGTTCAGCCAGGAAAGTATCTCAAGTAAATTCAACTTACAATTAAGTTCAGCCAGGAAAGTATCTCAAGTAAATTCAACTTACAATTAAGTTCAGCCAGGAAAGTATCTCAAGTAAATTCAACTACAATTAAGTTCAGCCAGGAAAGTATCTCAAGTAAATTCAACTTACAATTAAGTTCAGCCAGGAAAGTATCTCAAGTAAATTCAACTTACAATTAAGTTCAGCCAGGAAAGTATCTCAAGTAAATTCAACTACAATTAAGTTCAGCCAGGAAAGTATCTCAAGTAAATTCAACTTCAATTAAGTTCAGCCAGGAAAGTATCTCAAGTAAATTCAACTTACAATTAAGTTCAGCCAGGAAAGTATCTCAAGTAAATTCAACTTCAATTAAGTTCAGCCAGGAAAGTATATCAAGTAAATTCAACTTACAATTAAGTTCAGCCAGGAAAGTATCTCAAGTAAATTCAATCCAATTAAGTTCAGCCAGGAAAGTATCTCAAGTAAATTCAACTTACAATTAAGTTCAGCCAGGAAAGTATATCAAGTAAATTCAACTCTACAATTAAGTTCATCAGCCAGGAAAGTATCTCAAGTAAATTCAACTTACAATTA
>NW_022990847.1:0-21601 GCF_902827175.1 Gymnodraco acuticeps
CCATACCAAGACATGTCTTAGCCCCACCTTAGCCCCACCTTAGCCCCGTCTTAGCCCCGCCTTAGCCCCGCCTTAGCCCCACCTTAGCCCCACCTTAGCCCCGCCTTAGCCCCGCCTTAGCCCCACCTTAGCCCCGCCTTAGCCCCACCTTAGCCCCGCCAGAGCCCCACCAGAGCCCCACCAGAGCCCCGCCTTAGCCCCACCTTAGCCCCGCCTTATGGTTGAGACCATTCAGGCTTATAGAAGAGGGGTGCAAGGAATAGTCTAAGTAGTGGGGGAGTTTTACTAAAGGTGTGGAAATTCTCTGGTGTTATAAAATCAGCGTGGTCAGATCAAAATGCCTCTGAATGCAATTTGAATAGACCTACAGCCAATCAGAGCAACGCAACGTTGGGTCTGCGTCATGCCTTACTGATTGAGATCAGTCGGAACCGCCACTCAGTATCCCCATTGGATCTTCAACGGGTGCTATCATACGTCACGTTCACAGGGATCCCTTTGTATTTACTACAAGACAAATATGCCGTTTTATTTCACAGTTCAATTTGGATTGAGACGGGGAAATAATCTAAACCTCACGCGTGGCATTTCACTGTCAAGGGGGCGTGTATGTAATTACATTGCAAATACTGACTTGAGCCCCACCACCGATGGGTTAGCCCTACCAGAGATTACCCAACACAAACACTCTGGAGCCGCCACCGGGTACATGTTGCTGCATGTTTCTGTAAAGCTCTTCTGATCCGAGGGGATTTCTTGTTGTTTATTTCTAACTTGTGATGTTGTAAAGCACGTTGAGCTGCATGTGCTCTCTGCAAAATGCTGTATCAATAAAGCTTTGTTATTATTATAATAACACGTCTCTGCAAACCGGCCCTACTTCTTCTACGGCGTATTGATATGCAAAGATGATTAAAGATGTATTTACAGCAGCTCTAGTTCCTGCAGTGATTCATAACGAAGAGTCGTGCAAATACTGATTTACAAATCTCCTGAAAAGAATCAATCTGCATATTTCCCCCCCCCCCTCCTCTCCCCCCTCCTCTTCCTCTTATTCTTCCCTCCTTATCCTCGGGTTGCTATCAAATCAAACTTTATGATATGGCACTTTTTAGACACAAAGGTAACTCAAAGTGCGTCACAAACCGAACACATGAATACAAATATCTTCAGTTAAAAGCCATTAAAAAGGTAGGTCTGAATTTGCTCTTAAAGGTATGACTCCCCCCCCCCCCCCCCCCTTTACTAAGCTCTAGTATATGCTAAGGAGGAATCTGAGCTGTTTAAAACAATAGAGCGGTGCAGTGACGAGTCCTAAAACCCGGAAGTGAGTCAGCATTTTACCATTACATTACATTGCATTTAGCTGACGCTTTTATCCAAAGCGACTTACAATAAGTACATTCGACCAGGAAGACACAACCTTGAAGAAAACAGAATCATATAAGTACATCAGGTTTCATAGAGCCAAACATTTCAAGTGCTACTCAACTGGCTTTAGGTAAGCCAGCCCTTTATTAGTATAAAAGTGCTTCGTTAATAGTTCTAACGCTCGAAGTGGAGTCGAAAGAGATGAGTTTTCAGTTTGCGCCGGAAGATGTGCAAGCTATCTGCCGTCCTGATGTCAATGGGGAGCTCATTCCACCATCTTGGAGCCAGGATAGCAAACCCACGTGTTTTCGCCGATGGGAACTTGGGTCCCCCTCGCAGCGAGGGCGCAACGAGTCGTTTGGCTGATGCAGAGCGTAGTGCATGCGCTGGGGTGTACGGTTTAACCATGTCCTGGATGTAGGAAGGGCCAGATCCATTCGCAGCATGGTAAGCAAGTACCAGTGTCTTGAAGTGGATTCTAGCAGTTACCGGAAGCCAGTGAAGGGAGCGGAGGAGCGGAGTGGTGTGGGAACATTTAGGAAGGTTGAAGACCAGACGAGCCGCTGCATTCTGGATGAGCTGCAGAGGTCGGATGGCACATGCAGGTAGACCAGCCAGGAGGGAGTTGCAGTAGTCTAGGCGTGAGATGACGAGAGCCTGGACCAGAACCTGAGTCGCTTTCTGAGTCAGCTGGGGACGTATCTTCCTGATGTTGTAAAGCGTGTATCTGCAGCAACGGGTTGTAGCAGCGATGTTTGCAGTGAAGGACAGGTTGTTATCTAGGGTCACACCCAGATTCCTTGCAGTCTGAGTCGGGGAAACAACAGAGGGGCCGATGTTGATTGTCAGGTCAAGAGTGGGACAATCTTTTCCCGGGAGGAAGAGCAGCTCAGTCTTGTCAAGGTTGAGCTTGAGGTGGTGAGCAGACATCCACTGAGAGATGTCAGCTAGACAAGCAGAGATGCGTGCGACGACCTGGGTCTCTGAGCGGGGAAAGGACAGAATTAATTGGGTGTCATCAGCGTAGCAGTGGTAAGAAAAACCATGCGGGCTAATGACTGATCCGAGCGAGTTTGTGTACAGGAAGAAGAGGAGGGGACCAAGAACAGAGCCCTGAGGGACCCCCGTAGTTAATTGACAAGGGTCGGACTCAGACCCTCTCCAAGTCACCCTGTAGGTACGGTCTTTCAGGTATGAGGTGAGGAGGGAAAGTGCAGAGCCTGAAACTCCAAGTTTTTGGAGAGTGCGAAGGAGGATCTGATGATTCACCGTGTCGAATGCAGCAGACAGGTCCAACAGGATGATGACAGAGGAGAGGGATGCAGTTTTGGCAGTGTGCAGTTCCTCAGTGACAGCAATGAGAGCAGTTTCTGTGGAGTGACCTGCCTTGAAACCAGACTGGTGCGGATCCAGAAGGTTGTTCTGATTGAGATAACAGGAGAGTTACCACTTCCTGTTCCCTCGTCTCAGAGCCAATGGGATCTCTCCATAGGAAAATAGCTGGAAATAAGGTCTGTGGAAACGAACCTGTTCAGCCGGATCATCTCCACATGTCTACTTTCATAATGTTCAAATCATAAATCTAATCTCCAGAAGCTAAATGCTAACGTGATGCTATAAAGGAGCTACAGGCGAGTCCAGCAGCACGACTTCAACGTGACGCCAACTTCAGATCCAGATTCAAACACACAGACTCTAGATGGAACGAGTTGAAGCGTTTGTTTGAACACTTTGCAGGAGGCAGGGACTTGCTTTCAAGCAGAACAGAAACTAACGTAGAGGAGTGTTCACGTGTTTGGCGTAATGACGTACAACGGCCTCCACGACTTCTGTAGTCCTATTCAGCCACTTGGTAACAACCATCGTTTCTCAGACACGTCAACTCTTCAGAAATCACCAGCGGGGTCTCTGCTAATGATTTAATGTCCTGAACAAAACGTGATCCTTCTCTTCAATGAGTCTCAACCTCAGACCTTAGTTCAGATACTTTCCTAACTCCTATGGAGAGATCCCATTGGCTCTGAGACCAGGGAACAGGAAGTGGTGAAATGCTGACTCACTTCCTGGTTTTAGGACTCGTCACTGCACCGCTCTATTGTAGGAATCTAACCTTTTTAAAGGGACCCGATCTTCTCTGCTGACGTGCAGATGGTGTTTCTCCGTCTAAAAGGCGTCTGAGATGTTTCCGGGCTGTTTGAGTACCAGCGGCCTTCAATAGGACACATGCTTTATCTGAGTATTTTAATCTGGCCCTGAAGCTCCGATCCCACTGATATCTGCAGCCGACACCGCGTCAACACGCCTTAACACACTTTGGAGTTTCATTTCACAGCGATTATCACAGAGCTTTAAACAATACTGAGAAACACACACACACACACACACACACACACACACACACCATGTTACAGAGTGTTTGTATTCACAGTTACAAGAACAAGCTGTGTTACAAGAACAGCTGTGTCCCAATTTGCTTCCTTTTGTAATGCGTACGGTATATTTGGTGTTTTAAGTGCATACGTTCGTCCCAATGAGAAGTTAAAATGCACCTTGAGATCAGGATGGTGCTCTCTGTGTTTCAGCTTATAGTTTTAAATGTCCTTATGCTAATTGTTATCTTATATGTTTGTCCGTATAGTTTCTTAGAATCACTATCAGAATACCTTTATCCGTCCCTCAGAGGGGAATTAACTAGGGTAAATAGCAGTGTTTAAATTACAACTTACTGTACACGTGTTCACAAGTAGATTCAATGCTTAAGGGGATCCAATATTTACAATCTGGTGTCGAGGGAAAGGTCTCAGTCCCCTCTCCTCTGGTCCACATGTAGGTCAGACACTTCCTGACTAAACTGCAGGAGGTAAACCAGTGAAAATCATACCAATTCCATTCTAAATGTAATAGATCTGGAAAGTGAGGGTTTTTTTAAAGCTAAAGAAGATCCAATCATCATGATGTTGGTGTCTCTGGACAGGTCTCAGTCCCACCTCTCCTCTGGCCCATGTAGGTGAGACGAGGTGTAGCTAAACTGCAGGGCTCAAAGCTTTGGAAAAAAGTCAAGAAAGCGTCATTTAAACATATTTCCAGGTGTTACAAAGTCCAGTCTCCTCCATTCAGGTTTCCTTTGATGCCTCTCTGTGAGGCCAGACACATGTAGTTAAGGAAGGAAGTATTTGTTCTCCACTACCTCCCACCTCAGCCAATCAGAATGCAGTATTGAACCAGGCTGTTACAGTTAGTGAGAAACAAACGAGCCTCAGCAGCAGAACTGACAGCAGGTGAAGAGTGTGTACTGTGTGTGTACTGAGTGTGTACTGAGTGTGTGCCTGAGTGTGTGCCTGAGTGTGTGCCTGAGTGTGTGCCTGAGTGTGTACCTGAGTGTGTACCTTAGTGTGTGCCTGAGTGTGTGCCTGAGTGTGTGCCTGAGTGTGTACTGAGTGTGTGCCTGAGTGTGTGTACTGAGTGTGTACTGAGTGTGTACTGAGTGTGTGCCTGAGTGTGTGCCTGAGTGTGTGCCTGAGTGTGTACCTGAGTGTGTACTGAGTGTGTACTGAGTGTGTGCCTGAGTGTGTGCCTGAGTGTGTGCCTGAGTGTGTGCCTGAGTGTGTACTGAGTGTGTGCCTGAGTGTGTCCTGAGTGTGTACTGAGTGTGTGCCTGAGTGTGTGCCTGAGTGTGTACTGAGTGTGTACCTGAGTGTGTACCTGAGTGTGTACTGAGTGTGTGCCTGAGTGTGTCCTGAGTGTGTACTGAGTGTGTGCCTGAGTGTGTGCCTGAGTGTGTGCCTGAGTGTGTACTGAGTGTGTGTACCTGAGTGTGTACTGAGTGTGTACTGAGTGTGTGCCTGAGTGTGTACTGAGTGTGTACCTGAGTGTGTACTGAGTGTGTACCTGAGTGTGGCCTGAGTGTGTACCTGAGTGTGTACCTGAGTGTGGCCTGAGTGTGTACCTGAGTGTGTACCTGAGTGTGTGCCTGAGTGTGTACTGAGTGTGTGCCTGAGTGTGTGCCTGAGTGTGTACCTTAGTGTGTGCCTGAGTGTGTACCTGAGTGTGTGCCTGAGTGTGGCCTGAGTGTGTACCTGAGTGTGTACCTGAGTGTGGCCTGAGTGTGTACCTGAGTGTGTACCTGAGTGTTGTGCCTGAGTGTGTACTGAGTGTGTGCCTGAGTGTGTGCCTGAGTGTGTACCTGAGTGTGTACTGAGTGTGGCCTGAGTGTGTACCTGAGTGTGTACCTGAGTGTGTGCCTGAGTGTGTACTGAGTGTGTGCCTGAGTGTGTACCTTAGTGTGTGCCTGAGTGTGTACCTGAGTGTGTACCTGAGTGTGTACCTGAGTGTGTACTGAGTGTGTGTACTGAGTGTGTGCCTGAGTGTGTACTGAGTGCGTACCTGAGTGTGTACCTGAGTGTGTACTGAGTGTGTGCCTGAGTGTGTACTGAGTGTGTGCCTGAGTGTGTACCTGAGTGTGTACCTGAGTGTGTACTGAGTGTGTACCTGAGTGTGGCCTGAGTGTGTACCTGAGTGTGTACCTGAGTGTGTACTGAGTGTGTACCTGAGTGTGTACCTGAGTGTGTACCTGAGTGTGTACTGAGTGTGTGCCTGAGTGTGTACTGAGTGTGTACCTGAGTGTGTACCTGTGTGTACCTGAGTGTGTACCTGTGTGTACTGAGTGTGTACCTGAGTGTGTGCCTGAGTGTGTACTGAGTGTGTACTGAGTGTGTACTGAGTGTGTACCTGAGTGTGTACTGAGTGTGTACTGAGTGTGTGCCTGAGTGTGTACTGAGTGTGTACTGAGTGTGTACTGAGTGTGTACTGAGTGTGTACTGAGTGTGTGCCTGAGTGTGTACTGAGTGTGTACTGAGTGTGTACTGAGTGTGTACCTGAGTCAGAGTCCTGCACGGGTCTGATTTTCAAGACCCGCTCCCGCTCCCGCCCCGCACCCGCGACGTGCAATACCGAACCCGCCCCGCTACCCCGCACATATTGCCAATTAGTTCCGCAACCCGACCCGACCCGTCGGCACAAGATCCGCAACCCGACCCGAACCCGCATATATATGAGCAGTGAAAACGTGCAATTATTAACACACACAGTTTCATATTTGTCTCAGAAAGCGTGGGGTGTTGGTTATTTCCTCCATCTAGGATGACACCAGAAGCCTCCCAGACGTTGGATTTCGCTCTTGAGGAAGTGTTATTGAAAATGCTGTATTCTCCGCTAGAGAGCTTCACCTCAGCCATTTCGAATGTGGCGCGCACAGCAGCAGATTGATGCGCTGCAGAGGTTATGATTATGCGCGGTCCCGCGGGGGAGAGGTCTGAGGATTTTAAACATTAAACTAATTTATTATTATTTTAATATATTTATTATGCAATACCCGCGACCCGACCCGCATCATCTTTGTTTTACCCAGAGCCGAACCCGGGAAAAAGCGTTTGAAAAAATACCACCCGCGAATCACCTTTTTTGCGGGTCACCCATCGGGTCGGGTACCCGACCCGATGCAGGACTCTGACCTGAGTGTGTACCTGAGTGTGTACTGAGTGTGTACTGAGTGTGTACCTGAGTGTGTACTGAGTGTGTACTGAGTGTGTACTGAGTGTGTACCTGAGTGTGTACCTGAGTGTGTACTGAGTGTGTACTGAGTGTGTACTGAGTGTGTACCTGAGTGTGTACCTGAGTGTGTACTGAGTGTGTACCTGAGTGTGTACTGAGTGTGTACTGAGTGTGTGCCTGAGTGTGTACCTGAGTGTGTACTGAGTGTGTACTGAGTGTGTACCTGAGTGTGTACCTGAGTGTGTGTCTGAGTGTGTACCTGAGTGTGTACTGAGTGTGTACTGAGTGTGTACTGAGTGTGTACCTGAGTGTGTACTGAGTGTGTACTGAGTGTGTACTGAGTGTGTGCCTGAGTGTGTGCCTGAGTGTGTACTGAGTGTGTACTGAGTGTGTACCTGAGTGTGTGTCTGAGTGTGTACCTGAGTGTGTACTGAGTGTGTACTGAGTGTGTACCTGATTGTGTGTCTGAGTGTGTACCTGAGTGTGTGTCTGAGTGTATTTAAGGACCATGCATACAAATACATTAAGAGATTAATTATGCCAGATTTGAGCTAATAGCTTATACACTGAACAAAAATATAAACGCAACACTTTTGTTTTTGCTCCCATTTCTCATGAGATGAACTCAAAGAACTAAAACATTTTCTATAAACACAAAATAACCATTTCTCTCAAATATTGCTCACAAATCTGAAAAAATCTGTGATAATAATAATAATAATGCATTTTATTTATATAGCGCTTTTCACAACTCAACGACGCTTTACAGTATGAGGGAGGGTAGGCAAACAAGTAAGTATAGTGAAATAAAAAAAATAAAAAGGCAGTCAAGAGGAACTCTTATATATAAGATATATCTTATAAGATATATCTTATATATCTGATAGTGAGCACTTCTCCTTTGGCGAGATAATCCATCCCACCTCACAGGTGTGGCATATCAAGATGCTGATTAGACAGCATGATTATTGCACAGGTGTGCCTTAGGCTGGCCACAATAAAAGGCCACTCTGAAACGTGCAGTTTTGCTTTATTGGGGGGGTCTGGGGGGGTCCGAAAACCAGTCAGTATCTGGTGTGAGGGGTAGGGTAGGGTTAGGGTTAGGGTAATGTTGTGAATCGAGTGGCCCATGGTGGTGGTGGGGTTATGGTATGGGCAGGCGTATGTTATGGACGACGAACACAGGCCACTCGATTCATAACATTACCCTAACCCTAACCCTCACACCAGATACTGACTGGTTTTCGGACCCCCCCCAGATCAGAAGGTGTTTTGGACGTAATATGGTCAGTGTTTACATTAGCATCGCTAACACTCAGAGC
This sequence comes from Gymnodraco acuticeps, assembly GCF_902827175.1. NCBI lineage: Eukaryota > Metazoa > Chordata > Actinopteri > Perciformes > Bathydraconidae > Gymnodraco > Gymnodraco acuticeps. Next base: position 8,244 of record NW_022990847.1, read on the forward strand.
TAACCTGTACTGGAGAGCATGTGTGTGAAGAAGCAGGAAGTAAAAAGGAACTCACCTTGTGGTATAACCGGCAAGAGAGAAAGCTTTTGAGCTCCATACTGTTTCAGAGATAATCCTTGATCTAATAATCCTTGCGTTTCATCACCGCAGCATTTTAGACAGTATCTGCCGGGTCCCGCATGAGCCGGCATAAGCTCCGCCCCCTTATTTTAATTTTTTTCAGTTTAAAAAAAAAAAAGCTTTATTTTTTTATTAGCCTTTATTTATACAGGTGAACATCTCATTGAGACACAGGGTCTCATTCTCAAGAGAGACCTGTTTATACCCAGAATCAGCACTTTAGGAACAGGAAGTGAAACAGAGGGATATGAGGCATGGCTAGAATGGGTGATCTGAAGTGAAAACACTTCATAGACATGTTTTTTATATTTGTGTATATATCTGAGATCTATGCTACTGCCTAACAATATCATGATAGGTGACCTTTAAAATGCTCAATATGGGCCTAATAAGGCACCCTCTCATAATAACACCTAACAAATATGATCTATTCTTATGTAACAAGACATGAAACTAAAGTGTTAATTGTGTCTAAATAACTCAAAATGTGGTTTTTCTAACTCAGAATATGTTCCCTATTTTAAAGTGAAGTCTTGTTCATAACCAATAAGCTGGTAGTTTGACTCTAATATGTTAATGAACAAATAGTTGATGGTGAATAAGTGTACCTTATCTCAAGTGTTACCGTAATTCTTCACATTGTTCTTTGCGTTTCATATTACAATTTTAACTGTATGTAAAAATTGTATTCAGATATTTATGCTCAACTAAATATCTGCAACCAAACCGTGTCTTCTGGATTTAATGTTCAGTTTAAAATGTCAATTTAATGTCAATTTAATGTCAATTTAATGTCAATTTAATGTCGTATAGCAGAGAAAAGCAGAGGCTCAAACTGCACTTCTGCCTCTTGTCCTGGTTTTTTATGTTGCAGGAAATGTTGTTTTGTAGAATCTTTTTCATGCTAAAATGTCAACATGCTGTTAAACAGTGAACTGCTGCTGTTCTCTGTTTATATTGTACAGTTCATTTGTTATTTAATAATGTTTCCTTATTGCTATATATTCGCTTTTTACAACTTAATTCCTCTTTCTGTTTGCATTAAAAACACCAAAGCTAACTTATATAATGAATAAAGAACTATTATGGACAAAATAATATAACAAATTGAAAGGACTATAAATAAAAATAAAATATTTAAAAATAAAAGTACACTTTGAACTAAATATATGGCATCTTTACCAGCCGCTTGGAACCTTTGATCTTGTTCTTTCGGTCATGAGTAAACAAGAACATGTTAAATTACTGCAAAATATAACGTGGTAGAGCTGAAATTATAAAATGGATAAGTCAAATCAAGCAATCTGATTGGAGCGTATGTCACGGGTAGAATTGTAGTTACTTTACTTTAGTCAGTGTCCCTCCGCGTCTGAGAAAAAGCTACAACCGTTACAGCTGTCACATTACGTCCGTTACGAAACTAACTAACTACTCTCCCAGTCAGTCTGCCTGCTCTTCACGATGCTCTGCATGTCGTCGTTTAGGTGCTCTCTGGAGGCACTGCTCAATCCACTCCTCCATAGTGAGGCCACCCCGGAGGTCGAAGTTAACCTTACATGTTTCCATCTTAAGCTTTGTTAGTTAGTTAGTTTCGTAACGACGTAATGTAACAGCTGTAACGGTTGTAGCTGTTTCTCAGACGCGGAGGGATACTGACTTAAGTAAAGTAACTACAATTCTACCCGTGATATACGCTCATTATATCACGGGTAAGTCTTTATATTCTTGGATTTCCTCCTGATGAAGATGTCGTAAAATACTTAAAGTTTCGTTAGAATATTTGAAAATTAAATAAAATGTTAAACTAAATATATGGCACCCTTATCAGATATCATCAAACTAAATATATATAAAGGAAGAAGTACAATATGTTAAATATCTGCTAAATGTAAGGTGGTAGAGCTGTGCAAAATACACTGAGGAATACGCAAGGTTTACAATCAAGTATACTAAACAATAATATATCTTTATATTCTTGGATTTCCTGCTGACGAAGACGTTGTAAAATACTTTGAGTTTCGTCGGAGCTTTACACCATGATCCCGCCGGGGGGGGGGGGGGGGGGGGGGGGGTATGGAGGAGGTTTGGTAAATACAGTGAAACACACACTGAGCCTGAGAGGCTGGCAGAGGTTCAAATACAAAGACTTGTGTGTGTGTGTGTGTGTGTGTGTGTGTGTGTGTGTGTGTGTGTGTGTGTGTGTGTGTGTGTGTGGTCTAGCATTACTATATTTGTGGGGACCTACATCTGTTTACATAGTCACGTGTGGGGACTGGCTTCCCTTATGGGGACAAATTGGAGGTCCCCATAAGGGGAATCATTCATTTTAGGGTGAAGACTTAGTTATGGTTATGGTTACGGTTAGGATAAGTCTCCAGGAAATGCATGTAAGTCAATGTAATGTCCCCTGAAGTGATGTATACATGGTATGGGTGCGTGTGTGTGCGTGTGCGTGTGTGTGTGTGTGTGTGTGTGTGTGGATGACATTTCCTCCTCTGGGCTTCAAACACACACACACACACCGAGAGAGCTAAGTACACACATCTTTACTCAAGTAGGGATACCCAAGTTCCCATCAGCAAAAACACGTGGGTTTGCTGTCCTGGCTCCAAGATGGTGGAATGAGCTCCCCATTGACATCAGGACGGCAGATAGCTTACACACCTTCCGGCGCAGACTGACACTCTTTAGTGTCCCCTGGTCTCCAAGCTGTGTGCGTTACTCTTTAGTGTCCCCTGGTCTCCCAGCTGTGTGCGTCACTCTTTGGTGTCCCCTGGTCACTCTTTAGTGTCCCCTGGTCTCCAAGCTGTGTGCGTTACTCTTTAGTGTCCCCTGGTCTCCCAGCTGTGTGCGTCACACTTTAGTGTCCCCTGGTCTGAGCTGTGTGCGTCACTCTTTAGTGTCCCCCTGGTCTCCAGCTGTGTGCGTCACTCTTTAGTGCCCCATGGTCTGAGCTGTGTGCGTCACTCTTTAGTGTCCCCCTGGTCTCCAGCTGTGTGCGTCACTCTTTAGTGTCCCCTGGTCTGAGCTGTGAGCGTCACTCTTTAGTGTCCCCCTGGTCTCTCAGCTGTGTGCGTCACTCTTTAGTGTCCCCCTGGTCTCCCAGCTGTGTGCGTCACTCTTTAGTGTCCCCCTGGTCTCTCAGCTGTGTGTGTCACTCTTTAGTGTACCCTGGTCTCCCAGCTGTGTGCGTCACTCTTTAGTGTCCCCTGGTCTCTCTTTAGTGTCCCCTGGTCTCAGCTGTGTGCGTCACTCTTTAGTGTTCCCTGGTCTCAGCTGTGTGCATCACTCTTTAGTGTCCCCTGGTCTCAGCTGTGTGCGTCACTCTTTAGTGTCCCATGGTCTCAGCTGTGTGCGTCACTCTTTAGTGTCCCCTGGTCTCAGCTGTGTGCGTCACTCTTTAGTGTCCCCTGGTCTCCCAGCTGTGTGCGTCACTCTTTAGTGTCCCCTGGTCTCTCTTTAGTGTCCCCTGGTCTCCAGCTGTGTGCGTCACTCTTTAGTGTCCCCTGGTCTCCCAGCTGTGTGCGTCACTCTTTAGTGTTCCCTGGTCTCAGCTGTGTGCGTCACTCTTTAGTGTCCCCTGGTCTCAGCTGTGTGCGTCACTCTTTAGTGTCCCCTGGTCTCCCAGCTGTGTGCGTCACTCTTTAGTGTCCCCTAGTCTCAGCTGTGTGTGTCACTCTTAAGTGTCCCCTGGTCTCAGCTGTGTGTGTCACTCTTTAGTGTCCCCTGGTCTCCCAGCTGTGTGTGTCACTCTTTAGTGTCCCCTGGTCTCAGCTGTGTGCGTCACTCTTTAGTGTCCCCTGGTCTCAGCTGTGTGCGTCACTCTTTAGTGCCCCATGGTCTGAGCTGTGTGCGTCACTCTTTAGTGTCCCCCTGGTCTCCAGCTGTGTGCGTCACTCTTTAGTGTCCCCTGGTCTGAGCTGTGAGCGTCACTCTTTAGTGTCCCCCTGGTCTCTCAGCTGTGTGCGTCACTCTTTAGTGTCCCCCTGGTCTCTCAGCTGTGTGTGTCACTCTTTAGTGTACCCTGGTCTCCCAGCTGTGTGCGTCACTCTTTAGTGTCCCCTGGTCTCTCTTTAGTGTCCCCTGGTCTCAGCTGTGTGCGTCACTCTTTAGTGTTCCCTGGTCTCAGCTGTGTGCGTCACTCTTTAGTGTCCCCTGGTCTCAGCTGTGTGCGTCACTCTTTAGTGTCCCATGGTCTCAGTTGCGTGCGTCACTCTTTAGTGTCCCCTGGTCTCAGCTGTGTGCGTCACTCTTTAGTGTCCCCTGGTCTCAGCTGTGTGCGTCACTCTTTAGTGTCCCCTGGTCTCAGCTGTGTGCGTCACTCTTTAGTGTCCCCTGGTCTCAGCTGTGTGCGTCACTCTTTAGTGTCCCCTGGTCTAAATAACTGGAATATGTTTAGTTTGAATGTAAACGGAGGAATCAGCTGTGTTTTCACTTCAATATTTCGACTGGTTTTAAAGTAATTACAGCGTAAAATGGAGGAGGAACATGTTGAGGGTCTCAATTACATTTTTATATTCAGCTCCATGGAAACATATTGTGCCGTAATTTCCCTCAACAATGGGACATGATGTTGTGTTTACTGCAGTACGGGTAAAGTGACACCGTGCAGCTGATACGTGATGTACTATTGCTCGTACTGCAGTGTGTGCTCACTGTCGGACCTGCATTAATGCACGCACATGAAGCCATCACCACTAAATGATTCTTATTCCTCTAATTAACAGCGTTTGCTCACTTGATTTCCCAGGGTGCCTCTCTGCAGATGGTCAGCATAAACAGTGTGTGAGCTCAGCACACACACACACACACACACACACACACACACACACACACACTGGTCACTGTACAGAATAAATCGTTGCATGGTGAAGATATTTTGCAACAGAGGAAGAGTTTTCTCAGTTATTTAAAATGTTAAAGAAGCACGAAGTACATAAAGTATCAGAAGTAAAAGTGTTTTTGGTTCCCAACCTAAGGGTCCAGCCCAAGCGGCAAACTGTGGGGTAGAGCCGGGAAGCCAATACGGAAGTGCCACACACTGCAGTTCATATATTGGCCGATAGGCGATGGCTGCAGAAAGGAGCAATTTCCATAGACCCCCATGTTAAAATGCCCGATTTTACAGCAGAAAAAAACATGTTTCTACCCCTGGCTCCATACATTTTATTATCGATATAGTTAGATTCCACCTTCATGATTATGTGAGTGAATTGTTTTCTAACGCGACCCTTTTATTTATATTAGGTCTTAAAGTTTGTGCATAGATTAGGGCGTGGTCACATTGAGTGACGGCTCTGTCAAGTGCCTGCCGCTGTTAGCTTCTTGTGTCTCTGCTAGCTGCTCCGTGAAGCTACAGGGACTCTGCCTGCTCAGCTCATCCAGGGAACACAACTTGTAGCCGGCCGTGGTTGTTTGTTCTTCATGCTTATATATCGGACTATTGTGACTCGCTCTGCGGTTAAAACAGACGGTGCATGAATGCGGTTTTGCGGTAAGTGAAATTCTAGTGCTTTATTTATGTGTTAATGATTTTAATCAGCTACGTAATGAATGGTAAGGCTTGGGTTAGCACGTAAGCTAGTGGTAGCTACATCGGTGCTAACGATTGTAATCGTAGCCTCCAAGTTAAAATCATAGACTGTATATATAAAGGTTACAACGAAATAGACAAGTGTTAAGTGGGATAATACTGTTTAACAAACGGCTTCTGCTTGAGGTTGATAAAATAAGGTCATCCTTGTAACTTAGAGATATTGTATTATGTAGGTAGAACTGTATGCATCTAAGGTTAATTTAAATTGGCTATGCTCAAGTATGTAGACAAGCTAACGTCGAAGTAGTGTATGTGAAATCAACCTCACAATAAGATGTGTGTATATTACAATTATTAATGTCATATTTCAAGATGATTACTTAGACATTACAATATGGTTGGTTGAGCTGGAGCATTATCGAGCTTACACGTTAACGTCACAGTCATCTGAAGAACGAACCCAAACCTTGTTGTTTTTATTAATTGCATTACCAAATGGGTATCAAATAAACAGTAAGCATTGGTAACACAACTTCCAAAGTTACAGTAAAATAAAAAGGCCCCTGACTCGGACAATACACAATCCAACATGTTCAACAGAAGAGAATCAGTTATATTGTTTGTACACATGGTACTTTACATATATATCTGTTTGTTTAAGGTGTCCAGGTGATGCAGACAGGCTGGACCAGAGAGTGAGAGACAGAACTGGACTCCTCACAGCAGTGAACTTCAGCACAGGTACAAAGACTCTTTTTTCATACTGTACAAAGAATCAAGAAAGATATTGGTTTAAATCAGGGGTGGGGAACCTTTTTCCTCTCAAGGGCCATTTCAATGTTTTCAACATCCTCCGAGGGCCGTACACATTATTGACCTCTGCTTAAAAATACTAAAATCACAGCCCATTAATTTGGCCTTTCTTTCATGCTGTGCAAAGAAGAAGCAACCTCTTAATCCAGATATCTTGCCATGACTCACGCATGCACGTGCACGGTTGTGGCTAGGGTTGCCAGAAACTGACCATGATCAAAATCGATTATTCGGCAGCCCTGGCGAATAATAATCGATTAATCGACCCCCCACCCCCCCCGGACAAAAAAAAAAAACTCAGACAAAAGGAATTCCGTTGTTTTCTTTACTGGAACATGTTTAACAGTACAAACAAAATAAACGACAAATAAACCAACATCAACATGATGTTGGTTTATTTTTTGTTATTTTCTAAAGTGCCTGCCATTGCCTTTATTTGGAGATGCGCTATGCGCGCACAATGTATTTATTGCAATGCTGCCATTATTAAATACAGGCTACAGCTTGTATTAATAATAGCAGCATTGCAATAAATATTATTATAGCAATTTATTTATTGCAATGCTATTAATAATACAGGTGTGTAGCGTGCTGCAGCAGCAGTCTGCTCTGCACGCAGGCTTCCTCCAAGTTTACAGTAAAACAAACTGGTGGTGTGACCAATGGCCATTTACAATTGTTAATACTATTACTATTATTAGCATTAGTCGATATTTTGGTTGAAACTAAGCCAGAAAAAAAAAAAAGAAACATTAAAAAAAAGATGAATAAAATCGATTTTTAAAAATAATATTCGATTATGGAGACTGTAACGATTAATCGAATAATCGCTGGCCCTCCCTAGTTGTGGCATGACCACCCAAACAGAAAGATATGGACACAAGATGTGTGCAAATGTATTTAGACTCCTGTGAACATGATTTAAGTGGGGGGGACCTAACCTCCTCTAGGGGGGTCTGAGCAAGGGCGCCGGAAGCGGGGGGGCCATTGGCCCCCCCGCTTTACGGCCCTGCCCCACATTTTCTCAGCAGCGGATGCCGCGGAACCCTGTACACATCCCGTTTCAATAATTCCCCTCTACTCTAAAGTCGCATCTAAAAAGAACGCCATCTGATCTAGCTGTGTATATTTTGTTATTGTTGATTGTTATATTCAATCTCATTAGCTACAGGCATTTTTGAAGCTTGTAAAGGGAAGAACACAGCTGGCCTCTCACTCGCCACTCTGCTCTTCTACAGCGCCGCTTCCCCTCCCTCCGCTGACATTATGAATGTAAGGCATAGTAATCATAGATAACACCGCAGGGTCCGTTACAGTTTGTTTTCATCTGATTTCAAATAAACAAAGTCTTGGCTTTCAGAATATTAAACTTGTTTCGGCAAATTCAGATGATAAATACAGCTTTGAAGCTTCGGCATAATTACAAGCGGAAAACGGAGTAATTTGACGTCACAGCAGGCATAACAACAGCCGGTGTTTCTCCTGAAAGTTTTCCCCGGGAAACAAACGCAAAAATACACAAACACACACACGTGGTATACACGCACACACTCGCGAGCTCCCCCCAGACCAGTAATCCAAACGAAAATATCTTCCCTCCGTACTACTTTGATCATTTGCTCCGCTAATAATCAATCAGATCGATCCAGAGAAGAGGAAACTTTAAGGCCTTTTTCTCAAAATGATGACTCGGTGACAGTCATTATATAATGTGACATATTTTGCTTAATATAGCCTAGTACAAAAACAATCCTGATATCATTAGAAAGCTAGGAATCTCCTCTTTCCAACAGTGTAACTCAAAATGTGTCTTCGGGTGAATGCGACTGACTTCGATGGAGCAGGTCACTTTGCATTAGGTAAAATACAGCAGGCAGACATAACAGGAAGAATATGTACATTTTAATCCAATCAAATAGGACATTGTCACACCATTCAAATGTATCCATGTACATTACAACCAATAACAAAGCTTAGATGTGTTTATTTGTTACGTTGTTTACGTTATGTGTTACGTTGTTCAGTGTGTGTCAGCCGTTAATCTAGATAGATAAACTTGCAAACATGTCAGAAGAACCGGCGCATAAGAAAACAAAATACAATCAAACTAAGCTGAAATGCAACAACTTGAATGTCACATCCCTGACATCCACAACTCCGGAGCCTGGTCCTTCAACCATAGAGCCAGCTCCGGAGCCTGGTCCTTCAACCATAGAACCAGCTCCGGAGCCTGGTCCTTCAACCACAGAACCAGCTCCGGAGCCTGGTCCTTCAACCATAGAGCCAGCTCCGGAGACCTTTGGTCCTTCAACCACTAGAACCAGCACTCCGGAGGCCTGGTCCTTCAACCATAGAACCAGCTCCGGAGCTGGTCCTTTCAACAATCATAGAACCAGCTCCGGAGCCTGGTCCTTCATACCCATAGAACCAGCTCGGCTGTTCTTCAAACCAGCGACGGAGCCTGGTCCTTCAACCACACTAGAACCAGCTCCGGAGCCTGGTCCTTCAACCATAGAGCACCAGCTACGGAGCCTGGTTTCCTTCAACCATAGAACCAGCTCCGGAGCCTGGATCCTTTCATACCATTAGAACCAGCGCAAGCCAGATTGAACCCCAGGCAAGCAGCTCTGCGGTGCCGCGAGGCTTTCACCAAAACCGCCCCGCCGCCGGCATACGTTGAACCGAAACAGGTGGTTCCGACATGCATGGAGGTTTTGTTGTCGGGACATTGTGACGGGCCAATAAAAGCTTATTGGGCAAAGAGAAGGTACTTCAATGCAGAACGGTACAAAAACAGAGAGTGGTTAATTATTTGCAAAACCACTAAACGAGCCTTCTGTGAAATATGCAGATGTGCTGCTGTCAAACGGCTTGTAACTTTCTCCAAATGTGGAGATGACAGCTTTGTAAATACCGAGTTAATAACTGGAACTTTTCACAGAGCTTACTTCAGTCAAACACCAGTCAACATTCAGCTTGTCAAACAAGAGCGTAGCAGGAAAAAAGAAGAGATGGAATGATGTGTGGGCTGGCCTGTATAGTTTAATGTACAGGAAAGGAGTGAGCAGAGGGTTGAGTTGTCCATTCTTGTTCTGTTTTCTCTGACTATCTTCCTCCTGAAGACCCTCTCAGACTTTCATTTGCTCGCGCTACTAAAGAGACACGTTACCAAGGAAACCAAACAATGGTGTAGCTGTATTGAAGTCCGAGTGGAAACAGTAACATTTGGTGCGTTATGTTAGAATGAAACAAATCAGATTTAGTCAGAAATCGGGAGAAATGCGGGATAAATATGACCCCGGGAGGAAAACGGGAGTCTCCCGTGAAAATCGTGAGGGTTGGCAAGTAGGCTATGTCACATACACACGCACTTTTTGCCCCCCCCAACTTCTGAAATGAATCCGGCGCTGCTGGGTCTGGGGGCATGCTCCCCCGGGAAGATTTGTTTTTTTAAATGTTGAAGTTGAAAGCATCAATCTGGTGCACTTTGAGAGCAACATTAGGAGATCTATGGATACATCTCTCATCACCCAGATGAAACAGAACTGTAAGCAGATTTATTTTTCTTTATGGGTATTTTACAAATCACTCTCCTTTCAAACTGTATTCTTGTTTATTAATAACAACTTTTTTTTACTGTCATATAGTATTTTATACCTGTTTACTTTATTCTCTTATTTGTTTTATAACTATAATGATCATATAAAGATGTGCCTTTACCTCACTGGTTGGAGAAAAAGCTTCTTATATTCGTTAGCATAGCTAGCTAACCAGATGCTAATAACAACAAAGTTATTGACTGTATGATCAGTGTGACAGATGAGCAGATCACCACTGGGCTTACAACTAAAACACAGCCACGCAAAAACTGCAGCATGTGTACGGCTCCTTATGGGTACTGCCATTTTTGGAAGTGCCGGAGCGGAGCTGCGTTCTGGTGCTCTCCGTCAGAACTACACCTCTGTCAGAGAGACATATACCACGTGATGACACGTTAGGCTTGTGTTGTGTTCAAGGACCCTGACCTTGGCCAGGAAAAACAGGCACTCACTTGTTTAATTATTTTGCGGTCTAGATTTCTTTAAAAAAAAATGTGCGTGTGTTTATAAATTACCTCGAGGGCCACACCAAATGGTCTCGCGGGCCGTATACGGCCCGGGGGCCGGAGGTTCCCCACCCCTGGTTTAAATGAATGAAGTATTGACTTGAATACACTGATATACATTCCATTAAACAATACTAAATACTAAATCACCTACACATCAGTTAAGTTGAGGGTTTTTTCCATGCAAAAAGTTACATTTAGATATTTAGCAATATGACTGTCAGCTTTCTAATTTAATGTATTGAAGGCAAAGATATTTAACACATAGTGAGAACTGCTGCTATTTATCTCTCAATATTGTCTGTAAAAAACGTGGTAAAAGTGATTCTTTCAGTGAGACAACAGAGCAAGCTTCTACAGTTGCACTACGTTTTGATAACAGTTAAATATTATTTTGATAATAACATATATTTCAATGTTGATGAACTTCATACTGTTCATTCATAATCTGATTGTCTTTGTAGCTCATTGTTGAAATAAAATAAAAACATTACAATTACAAAATAATGATATCTACAGCCCCTAAACACACAAACACACCGCTTTCATAAATAACACACTTGTTCTGCAATAATATGTTTTATGTTTCCTGTCATTTTTGTTAGGAAAGGACATGCCTGAAAGACAGGACATGTTCTCCTTCTCTGAGGGTCAAGAAGAACATCCAAGAGGAACATTAAAAGCTGATGTTATGAGATTTTAAGACCAGTACAGGACATTCACTAAGAAACTACTTTTATTGTAAAAACAGTCAGCTGATCGAATGCAGCTATTTCCACATCTACACTCCATCAGCTGATTATTTCTATTTGCCTCACTTTATGAGCTTCACAACATGTACCTTGTTTTGCAACGTCACAAATAAATGGGGCCAATCTTCAGTCAGATGTGAATGTGTAATCTAACATTTTCAGTAAGAATAATGGACAAAAGGAGAGCAGATACAAATACAATTTATTGAAATGTGAATCAAAAGTTAATCAAATGTTTTAAATAAAAAGCACATATGGACAGAAGGTGTAAACCTATTAAATGTATTAAACACATTTAGTCAAATAAAGTGACCGACTAGGCCTGTGCGGTTGGTATCAGCTTTGCCCAGCATGGGCTCCTCCATCAGGCCTGGTCCTCCTCGCAGAGGAAAGACCCTCAGTCCTCTCCAAACCAACAGACAGGACGTCCATCACACAGAGGTTTCTCCCTGAAGTCTCTGCAGCTCTCTGGACACCACGCTGTCTCAATCCGTCCGCACTGAATATGAGATTGGGAAAATGAAAATAATAAATGCTTTAGACAATAAGAAACATAAAGTTGACTGTTGAGTTGCTCAGTTTTTTTAGATTGTCAATACTATTACTGTATAACTAATATCTCAGGTTAAGAGGCACATTCAAATAAAGATTGGTCTTTAAATACATTTTATCTTTTGAATTGTTTGTCTAAAGTCAATGATCTAGAACTGGTACTTAGTTTTAATGATAGTCTGGTTATTATGCTGTTTGGAGGAGGCCTCACAGGTAAGAGCGCTAACTAGCTACCATCACATGTACCTTAGCTTGACTTAAATGTATTAAACGTATAGTTAAGTGATATCAAAATATAAATAATGTCATGCAAACATATTAATATTTGCTTGATTCCAGTGTTGAATTTAGCACAATTGCATCCAAACGTTAAGGGGTTTTAAGATTCTGAAGTATTATGCTAAAAGCTCAATAACTTCGATTATTATTTATAGTTTCATGTCCGCTTACCTTAGAAACGTAAAATGCGACGGCAGCGTGCAGATGGGGAGCATGTTAGCTTAGCTTGGTAGCTTCAGCTAGCTCTGGAACCTCCAGCTCGGTGGCAGCAGGTCCCGCCTCGGCTCCGCCTCTTTGCCCTTATTTGGAGCAGGCGGGAGAAGGCGGGAGTTGAACTCTGACGTCACTGTCGAGCCGTTAGTGGCCGACTCCGCCTACTAAGGGCTTCACGGCAACTCTGCAGAATCCTATGGGTGACGTCACGGACCCTACGTCCATTTATATATACAGTCTATGGATCTACCCCAATTAAGGGTCACCAGGTCAATCTGTCACATGATTAATGGAAAGAGGAATAAAGAACAAGTTCCATTTTTTACTGGATTCTTTGTGGAAATGTTGGAAAATAAAATATATATATTAAGATTCAATCATTTAAAATTAAATATTATATGATTTTATTTTAATATAAATATATTTTATCAAGAAAAACATAAATAAAACATCGTATTAATCTGTCATTTTTATTATGAATAAATGTTTTAATATACATATCTTATTAAAAAAAAGTAAACATTACAATATAGAATGTATTAAGAATAACATATCATATTAATACATAATTTTTACAAACATATATATTTTAAGGCCGATGATCAGCTTTTTACTCTCGGAAGGATCAGGAGGGGGCCTGGGAGTGCGCTTATCCGGTCTACATGTGTTTTGTAGACTTGGAGAAGGCGTATGACCGAGTTCCCAGGGAGTTACTGTGGGAGGTGCTGCGGGAGGAGGCGGTGAGGGTTCGCCTCCGCCAGGGCTGGGCTTTGTCACCAATCCTGTTTGTAATATACATGGATCGGATTTCGAGGCGTAGTCGTGGGGGAGGGGGTCTGCAGTTCGGTGGACTAAGGATTGCACCACTGCTTTTTGCAGATGATGTGGTTCTAATGGCTTCATCGGTCTGCGACCTTCAGCACTCACTGGATCGGTTCGCAACCGAGTGTGAAGCGGCTGGGATGAGGATCAAGCACCTCCAAATCTG
>NW_022990848.1:0-22123 GCF_902827175.1 Gymnodraco acuticeps
ACAACTTCTACAGAACATCACACAACTTCTACAGAACATCACATAACTTCTGCAGAACATCACACAACTTCTACAGAACATCACACAACTTCTATAGAACATCACATAACTTCTATAGAACATCACATAACTTCTACAGAACATCACACAACTTCTACAGAACATCACACAACTTCTATAGAACATCACATAACTTCTGCAGAACATCACATAACTTCTACAGAACATCACACAACTTCTATAGAACATCACACAACTTCTACAGAACATCACACAACTTCTGCAGAACATCACATAACTTCTATAGAACATCACATAACTTCTACAGAACATCACATAACTTCTGTAGAACATCACATAACTTCTACAGAACATCACACAACTTCTACAGAACATCACACAACTTCTATAGAACATCACACAACTTCTGCAGAACATCACATAACTTCTATAGAACATCACACAACTTCTATAGAACATCACACAACTTCTATAGAACATCACACAACTTCTACAGAACATCACATAACTTCTACAGAACATCACACAACTTCTGCAGAACATCACACAACTTCTATAGAACATCACACAACTTCTGCAGAACATCACACAACTTCTACAGAACATCACATAACTTCTACAGAACATCACATAACTTCTGTAGAACATCACATAACTTCTGCAGAACATCACATAACTTCTACAGAACATCACATAACTTCTACAGAACATCACACAACTTCTGCAGAACATCACACAACTTCTGCAGAACATCACATAACTTCTACAGAACATCACACAACTTCTATAGAACATCACATAACTTCTACAGAACATCACATAACTTCTATAGAACATCACATAACTTCTACAGAACATCACATAACTTCTATAGAACATCACACAACTTCTACAGAACATCACACAACTTCTATAGAACATCACACAACTTCTACAGAACATCACATAACTTCTACAGAACATCACACAACTTCTACAGAACATCACATAACTTCTATAGAACATCACACAACTTCTGCAGAACATCACACAACTTCTACAGAACATCACACAACTTCTGCAGAACATCACACAACTTCTATAGAACATCACACAACTTCTATAGAACATCACACAACTTCTATAGAACATCACATAACTTCTACAGAACATCACATAACTTCTGTAGAACATCACATAACTTCTACAGACTTTACGATAGCTGTAAATCGTGTTTCTGTGAGACTCGGCTTGTGTTTATGCGTCTTTACGGCACTTTTTTAAGTCCTGGAGTCGAACACTGCAGCTCCACTAACACAGAGGAACGTTAATAAACAAGTTTGCACTAAGAAATGGGTCCTAAAGTAGAAAAGATGACCCCAGAGTCTCCAGTTTCCCTTGCTTCATGCCCAGGGAACATATCTTATTTAATGTAGACTTGGGGTTTGGCGTGTTTGCAGCCCTATACTTGCACAAAAACCATAATTTCAACTCATTGCCCAGGACCCATGCTAAGAAAGATAATCAAGACGAGACTCCACGAACCTTTCTAAGTCAGAGGAGATATAACTTCTGTGTGTTCTGCGGCTACGCTATAATACTCAGAAACCCCCAAAAAGAGGCACTCTTCACTCCCTCCTGGTTTCTAAACTCTCTCTGAAGCTTCACACAGATCCCCCTGAGGAGCTGTCGTTGGAAACTGTTTCAAGAGATCCTTGGATGAACCGTTTGTCAGTGCAACTTCAGCCAAAGCCTGCTATTGTTTCCAGAGAGGAATTTCAACCTCATCCTTAGCTGCTGTTATCTGATTAAAAATGCATTACTTTTCATATCAAATTGCAGGAAATCCAGCGTACGTGCAAGGGTCTAAGACGAAGCCTGTCATGCATTAAGGTCATTTGTTTGTCATGCATCCATTTCCTCGACTCTAACCCGTCATGCAAACAGGAAAGCTTTTATTTCTGCATTGACTGAGCTCATAAATTCACCAATTCCTGCTAAATAATTCCTGGAGTGGATCACTGCAGCTCGACTAACACAGAGGCGAGTTAATAAACAAGTTGGACCCAGAAATGCGTCCTACCGTAGGGAAAGATGACCCCAGAGTTCCTTTACTTCATGCCCAGAAAATATCCAATAAATGGCAGAAATGTTTGCTTACACATAACTTCACGTAAAGCCTCCAAACACCTACTAAAAATCCTCAATTTCAGGTGGACTATAGAATCATTCAGGCCCTATTTTGCGCATTTAAAGTCCCATTAAAGAAAAACTTGCAGAACACGAAAGGTGCTGCTGGTTCACTTCTGCCTCGATCGGTTAGTTTTTTGTATATTTTGTGGACTTTAAAGTCACCTGGAGACAAAGAAACACCGTGTTCTTCAAAGTGAAATGACTGTTTCTCTCGGGGCTTTAAGAGAGGACAGACACCAGCTTTAGTTCTTGTTAGAAACTCTGTCTGGTTTTCTTAGGAGTCTAAAACTTCCACAGAGGAAGCACCTGATGTAACCTCCCTCTAAATCCTCCCTATAATTTCTCCCACTGTAATTAATTGGCTTCGGTTCGTTCACAGTTTGCTGCAGAGCTCCAATTAAAGAGGACGAGATAAAAGGAGATTACAACTCAGAAAAGTCGTTTCAAACAACGTGTTTAATCTGAACTCTGGGAAATAAACTCAAAGACTCTAGAGGGTACTCTCTCACGCACGCACACACGCACACACACACACACACACACACACACACACACACACACACACAGGTGACCTCTCCTGGATCAGCTTCCTGCCATCTGGCTGCAGTTTTTGCTGCTTCTCTGATCACAGAGCAGCACACTTCAAAGAGTGTGTGTGTGTGTGTGTGTGTGTGTGTGAGCCTGCTCAGACACGCTGTGTGGATGCGTGTCATTCACCTGAAATTTAAGCTCTCAGTTTCAAGTTCCCAACATCTGCCGCTCCGAGGAAACGTCAAAACATCCTCAGACTCAAAACAGACGTTTATCATTATTTGGAGAAACTAAGTCATGAATTAGAGGTTTTAAGTCTTTATTTAGAGACACTAAGTCTTTATTTAGAGGTACTAAGTCTTTATTTAGATATACTAAGTCCTTATTTAGAGACACTAAGTCTTTATTTAGATATACTAAGTCCTTATTTAGAGACACTAAGTCTTTATTTAGATATACTAAGTCCTTATTTAGAGACACTAAGTCCTTATTTAGAGACACTAAGTCTTTATTTAGAGACAATAAGTCTTTATTTAGATATACTAAGTCCTTATTTAGAGACACTAAGTCTTTATTTAGAGACACTAAGTCTTTATTTAGAGACAATAAATCTTTATTTAGATATACTAAGTCCTTATTTAGAGACACTAAGTCTTTATTTAGAGACACTAAGTCTTTATTTAGATATACTAAGTCTTTATTTAGAGACACTAAGTCTTTATTTAGATATACTAAGTCTTTATTTAGAGACACTAAGTCTTTATTTAGATATACTAAGTCTTTATTTAGAGACACTAAGTCTTTATGTAGAGACACTAAGTCCTTATTTAGAGACACTAAGTCTTTATTTAGAGACACTAAGTCTTTATTTAGATATACTAAGTCTTTATTTAGAGACACTAAGTCTTTATTTAGAGACACTAAGTCCTTATTTAGAGACACTAAGTCTTTATTTAGAGACACTAAGTCCTTATTTAGAGACACTAAGTCTTTATTTAGATATACTAAGTCCTTATTTAGAGACACTAAGTCTTTATTTAGAGACACTAAGTCCTTATTTAGAGACACTAAGTCTTTATTTAGATATACTAAGTCCTTATTTAGAGACACTAAGTCTTTATTTAGAGACACTAAGTCTTTATTTAGATATACTAAGTCTTTATTTAGAGACACTAAGTCTTTATTTAGATATACTAAGTCTTTATTTAGAGACACTAAGTCTTTATTTAGATATACTAAGTCTTTATTTAGAGACACTAAGTCTTTATGTAGAGACACTAAGTCCTTATTTAGAGACACTAAGTCTTTATTTAGAGACACTAAGTCCTTATTTAGAGACACTAAGTCTTATTTAGATATACTAAGTCCTTATTTAGAGACACTAAGTCTTTATTTAGAGACACTAAGTCCTTATTTAGAGACACTAAGTCTTTATTTAGATATACTAAGTCCTTATTTAGAGACACTAAGTCCTTATTTAGAGACACTAAGTCCTTATTTAGAGACACTAAGTCCTTATTTAGATATACTAAGTTCTTATTTAGAGACACTAAGTCCTTATTTAGAGACACTAATGGCGCTTTTCCACTGCAGGACCTAGCACGGCTCAGTACTAAGTACTTAGTACTAAGTACTTAGTACTTAGTACTGACACAGTTGACCTCCAAGTGCTCCTTACAAAACGGACTTATTTCAATTGTTCAGCAGTTTCGATACATCGGTCAAAGCCTTACTTATGGAACAGAAAACAGTGTGTTCTGGTCCACGGAGCCAAACCCCCGACCCTGTGAACCCTGTTGAGGGTCCTCAAGGTTCCATTCATGGACCGTTGCTGTTTTCTCTGTACATTAATGACTGGCCTAATGAATGTCCTGATTTGAATGTGCCGATGATGCCGATGATGCCGATGATGCGCTCTTCTTTGTACGGGGGAAGAACACTGACATGATCTCATCCTGTCTCAAGTGCGTTGGACAGAGTTCAGCACTGGCTGAACAACATGTGCTTACAGTTACATACAGCATGATGTTCAGTACACGACCCGTCAGCATGGAAGGATCCAACGTGTTTCTAAACGGAGCAGAAATAGAACTCGTCCCCACTTCAAGTATCTTGGAGTCATTTCAGAAACATATCAAGAAAGTATCAAATACCGTTACATTCAACTTGCAACATGTTAAACGAATCAGACCTTCCTTCAGTCAGACCTCGGCTGTGTGATTCCATCCCGCTTTGAACACTCTTTGACAAGCTGCTCGTTTGCTTGAGCCACAAACCTGAAACCCAGAGAACAGCTGTTCAAGAGAGCTGTCCAGGTGACTGACAGAAAGACACACTCATACCACCTGCACCATCCTGGAGAAACACCACTTCCTGAGTTTTGAACATTTTACGTCTTTTAGAAGTATGTGTTTTTTTTTATAAATGTTTAAATGGACAGAAAAAAGGTGAAAAAGTCGCCCTGAGCCGGAACTACCCTTAGTGGAAACGCAAACAAAACCGGGCCGGCCCGGCACGCTTAAACCGTGATACGTGCTGCAGTGGAAAAGCGCCATTAGTCGTTATTTAAAGAAAGTAAGTCGTTAATTCGAGATTTTAAGTATTTTTTAAGATAAATTAAGTTTTACTTTCCCTCAAAATGCTCTATAAATATGCGTTTCTGACTCCAGGTCTCATGCAGAGAGATGTGTGTGTGTGTGTGTGTGTGTGTGTGTGTGTGTGTGTGTGTGTAAATCAGTAACACATGTTCTCAGCTCCACACACACTTCTGATCCTTTCTAACACCTGATTTCTGACCTCTGAGGTGTTTTATACGTGGTTTTCATTCTGAATTTGGGAGATTAACTGTCCCGATTACAAACTACGTGTCAGGAACTAATAATTAAAGACATTAGGATTCAGAAATGTGATATTTGTCTTTAGTAAAACCGTGTTTCTTGGAGGTTAAATTGCAGACTCACGTAGTAGAGCGTTATCCTCCAGCTGCAGATCCTCTTCATTAATCTCACGGCTCACGTCCTGCAGCTCGTTAACCAACCAGCTGCAGCTCGTTAACCAATCAGCTGCAGCTCGTTAACCAACCAGCTGCAGCTCGTTAACCAATCAGCTCGTTAACCAACCAGCTGCAGCTCGCTAACCAACCAGCTCCTCTGGAAACCTTCGTTCCCTCCACCTGACGCTTGTCTCTCTGCAGAAACTCAGACAGACTCATCCTTATCAAGTTGTATATTTTCAGGATTGCCTCCAAACTAACGAAGGAAAAACGCTGCTGCTCTAAAAACCTCTTCCATTTTGCAAAACCCCAAATTATTATTCCAGGTTTAATTGATTTGAACTTGTGCATTATTTTTACATGGCACCTGCAGTATAGCTACGCAATACTAAGTCTGAGTAAGGACAAATTCAAATGGGTTTTTACCACATGTTCTGATGTTAAAGACTCAAACAAGTGTATTGTTTTTTCTTTAAAGGTGGGGTATGTCATTTATTTCAGAAACACTTGTTATATTCCATGGAATGCTCTGAACATCCGATAGTAATGAACATCTGAAGTGCTTTGACAACAAATCCATAAAAATCCATCACCTGTTGAAGCCGTGGCGCTGTAGAAAAGCACGACCAATCATCTGAGCCGGCTAAAGTAACTGGATGGCCTACCTGCCTGTCAGCCTTCCATCGGGGCACAAACTGATCTCTGCCCTCATTGGTCATGAGCACGTTGGTGTGTTGGGGGAGGGGCTCTGTGAGGAAGGGGCAGATTGTTTCCAGCTGTGTATTTTCAGATTCTAGCCACTCGAGCCGGTTTCTCCAACATGACCTACCCCACCTTTAATATCTATTTTTGCAAAACCCCTTAATTATATTCCAAATTGTATTTTTTGAAATATTTGTTTGTATAGATCAGACATTCTAAGACTTGGCAATCCTAAATAAGTGTTTTTTTTCATTATTATTATATTTTATTTTTATATTCTTTGGTTTAAAAGTCAAATATTTTCATCATATTTTTGCACAAATGCACCAAAAACGTTGCATTTGAGAAATGACTCATTATCTATGTTTGAACTATTGCAGCCTTATTTGCATCTACACTGAATGATGTTATTGTCCGTGTGCTTTCTACCTCGTTAGCATCGTGGAAATGCACTGAATGAGTCTTTGGCCAAATAAGTCTGTTTTTGTTCGGTTACGAAGGATTTTAGACATTTCAATCTAATGTCATCATCACTCTCAACGTGTGAATCCTGCACTTACAGATCAGATCTCTTTGAGCTCTGAAACCTCCAGAAATCATTTCAACGTGAAGCAGACGCAGAAAGCAGGAAGTCTTTGACCTAGTTTTGCAGAAACGTCACTTGGTCTGCAGAAACTCTGAGGAAGAGTTCTGACTGCGATGATAGACGACGATAAGCTGCACGGAGAGAAAAGGCTTCTCGGGGAAATATTCAATTATTTCCTCACAGGGACAAGACGGATTATTGGGCCTCGAACCAATGAATCTCCTGGCAGATAAACGTCCTCTCTGTGACCGAGGAAGAGGAGGAGGGTTTGAGATGAAGAAGCTGCTTCTTTTCTGTAGTTCCAATAAGAAACACTGGACTTATCTTAAAGCTGATGCTGCTAAATGAGTTGAAATCAAGTTAAAACTAGATTATTTTTAAGCCTTTTTCCGGCTCAAAGACACTCCAAACTACATTTCCCATAATGCATCTGCAGCCAGAAAGAAACATGGGATTAAAGCTGATGCTGCTAAATGAGTTGAAATTAAGTTGTAGTCCATTACTTTTCTCCTTTTCATTCAAAACACTAAATACTACATCTCCCACAATGCACCTGCAACCAGAATCCCTCATTATACTTCTTTTACCACACATTATTAAACTTCGTTCCCACGAGTCGTGCTGAAATGAGTGAGAAACAAAAGGCTACAGCAATAACATGAACTGCCAAATTAAAGACGTTTATTGGCACGTGACGGAAGTTCTGCATGTGTTTTTTATTTGCTAAGTCAAAGGCCAAAAAGACTACATCTCCCATAATGCAACAGCAGCCAGAATCCCTCATTACACTTCTGGGTTATATTTTATAAGTCATTATTAAAGTGTTTCTTACGCTGAGTCGTGCTTTTCAAGTGGAAAGAAATGGTGAGTGAGAAAGATGAAGGCGGATCCTCCGCGGCCAAAGAACTCAAATAACGGCCAAATAAAAGACGTCTATTGGCACTCAAGCTTTGCACGTGTTTTTAATTCACGAAGTGGGAGTCAAAAGCAGAATACACTAGACACTACATTTCCCATAATGCAACTGCAGCCAGAATCTTTAAATATAACTTTTTTTTTAATAATTTCCCCATTTTAATTATTTTACTGTAAAATAGTTGGAAAACTAGAAGAAAGATACGTCGAGGAACATCAACGGTTCTGTCCAATAAAGGTGTTATTAGCGTCAGTCAGTCTGACGCCATCAAGAAGAGGAGAAGCTCTTCGTACGGTGGCCCCTGAGGACAATTCAGAAGCACAAACGTCCTCACAAAATGCAGATTGTTTTTGGTGTTAATTATATTTTACAACCTAATTTCCCCAAAATGTGCAACTTTTTGGGCGTGAGCGGCTTTTGCTTCTTTGCTTTCGTCTATTTGGGTCATTTCACTCGTTGTTGTTGTTGTTGTTGTTGTTGTTGTTGCTTCTCTGTGTGTTTTCTGTCTCTTTGTGGTCATTCCCATTCTTTGTGTTTATGTTCTGGCTTCGTGTCACTTTAATTGTCTGTGATGCCTTTCTGCATATTCTGGTCACTCAGCGTCTCGTTGTGGTTTTACTGCGTCTCTGAACCTCTTTCACTTAACGGCTTAGAGAGACGAACACGGAGCGTTTCCAGACCGAACAATAAAAGCCAACGGAGGCATTTCAGTATTTCAGACTCTTTCTCAGCGCAGCTAGTCCACAGATATTTTACGGTTTAAAGAATCCAATCCTTAGAGTACAGCACATTCCCTGTGACCACACACACACACACGCACACACACACACACGCACACACACATATAACACACACCCACACACACACACACCCACACACACACACACCACACCCAATACACACACACATACACACACACCACACACACACACACACACCACGCACACACACATATACCCACACACCACACCATACACACAACACTCACACACCCGCACACACACACACACACACACCACACACATACCACACACACCCACACACTACACACACACACACACACACACACACACGACGCACACGCACACACACACACACACACACACCCACACATACACACCACACGCAACACACGCCACGCACACCACATACACACACACACACACACGCACATACACACGCGCACACACACACGCACGCGCACACACACGCACACACACGCACATACACACGCACATACACACGCACGCACGCACATACACACACACACACACACGCACACACATGCACGCACATACACACACGCACACGCACACACACACACACACACACACGCACACACACACGCACATACACACGCACATACACACACACACGCACACACACACGCACGCACACACACACGCACATACACACGCACGCACGCACACACACACACACACACACACGCACACACACGCACACACACACATATACACGCACACACACACACGCACCCGCACACGCACACACACTATACACACACACACACACACATACACACACACACACGCACACACATACACACACACACACGCACACACACACACATACACACGCGCACACACACACGCACGCACACGCACATACACACACACACACACATACACACACGCACACACATGCACGCACATACACACGCACGCACACACACGCACATACACACGCACATACACATGCACACACGCACATACACACGCATGCACGTACATACACAAACACATATACACACACACACACATGCACACACACACACACACACACGCACACACACGCACACATGCACGCACGCACACACACATGCACGCACACATGCACGCACATACACACCAGTGTGAGAAAAAGTTTTTAGAGAGTACTTGTCCATGGACAAGTGAGTTTGGAAATGTACTTGTCCGAATACATTTTTCACTTGTCCAGAATGGACAAAAATTGGGGTCAATGGAATCTTCTTCTTCGCCATCGTATTTTACATTTTCTCACGTTTTTTACGACACCGCTAACGTAAGTGAGCGGTAAGATTTTACTGCATCACACATAGGGTTGGGTATCGTTTGGATATGAACGATTCCGGTTCTGCTTTTCGATTCCGGTTATTTTCGGTTCTCGATTCCGGTTCTTTGAGAGGGTAAAAATAAGTCCCATGACAAACTGGGAGAAAAATATATTTATGAAAACATTAAGTCAAATCTGTATTCCTATTTACAAATCACTTCATACTGTTGAATTTCTTACGGTTATTGAATAAAATTATATAAAAATAATCTCTGCATTGTTTAGTTCAGTGGTTCTCAAAGTGGGGGGCGCAGAGGCATGCCAGGGCGGGCGCGAGAGACCAGGAGGAAAAATGGCTATTACAATTTTAAAAAAAATCATAAATTGAAAAATTATTGATTCGAAAATAATATGATGCAGTACAGTACTATTACGTCTGGGTCTCTGTGTTTCATTAAAGCTTGGCACTGTGTGTGTGTGCGTGAGCGAGAGAGAGAGAGAGAGAGAGAGAGAGAGAGAGAATGCACCGGTACCGGAGATCGTTGTTGTTAGCTTCCGGTGCTAGCGAACTACGCTAACGGATATAAGGAGTTTTTTCAACAACAAAGTGGAGGAGAGTCCTCTCCTGTCATACAGAGAGACTCAGTGAGCTAAAGGACTCTGTGTTATCTCAGTGGGTCTCAAACGTTTTGGTCACCATTAATGTAAACAATTATAAGTTTACTGCTTAAGTTTAAAAGGGTGATTTGTAAAATATCCATAAAGAAATAGTAAATCTGTTTACAGTTCTGTTTCATCTGGGTGTTGAGAGATATATCTATAGATCTCAAAGTGCACCAGATTGATGCTTTTAACTTCAATATTTAAAAATAAATCTTCCCGGGGGAGCTTGCCCCCGGACCCCCCTATGTGAGGTCCACACACACCACCTATAAAAATAGCACTTTACCCCTGCTTACACCTATATGCCTCGAGCCTTCATTGTAACTGTTACACTGTGTATTTGCGTGGGGAGTGTTGCAGTAGAAAATTCCACTGTAGCGCCCGGTACATTAATGGGAAACCCTAAATGTTTGAGCACCCTCTATGAAACGTCAAGCTACCCCACAGCACCCCAAAATAAATATCTGGCGCCGCCACTGAGCCTGACTTGTGTTGGGGGGGCCCGACTTTTTTTTTTCTCCAAGTTTGAGAACCACTGGTTTAGTTAGTTCTAAGTGGTGCAGTTTGAGAATGTACAATTGGCCCAGTCTCCTCTGATGTTACACTGCAACCTGCCTGTGAGACAGAGTCCAACCACACATCTCCAACAAATAGGCCTAATAATAATAATACATTATATTTATAGCCTATAGGCCTAGCGCTTTTCTACAACTCAAAGACGCTTGCACGCTTACACATGTCCTGCAATACACATGCTGCAGCTGCCCAGCTGCTCACTGTTTGTAAAAGTAAATAAATAGTATTTTCATTTCAATAATGTACTTTCTATACCCTGCTTCATAAACAATACTGACATCCCTGTGCTCCTCCGAGTCTGGGGGTCCGGGGATGTGAGGACAGCGCGAGGACACAGACAGGGAGGCTGCTTCACTTCATAAAGGAAATGGCGGTCAATATTAACAACATAGGAGTTAAAACGATTAATAACCTTCATTACGTGTTAGAGAAAGAACATATGAAAGTTTGACAAAGATGAGGCTGTTAAACGGGCAGCGGATCCGCTGTGTGTAGAAAGAGAGAAAGAGAGACGCTGAGCTGCACCGTGCAGCGATCAGATGATCCGGAGCATAGAGAGAGAGAGAGAGCTGCAGTCCGCGGGGCTCGGCCTCGCCTCCTGTGCTCACAACTCTTATTAATCCCGGTACTGGACAATTGTTATTTGTTCTTACTCGGAACCGAGTTTTGCTTCCCAACCCTGCCACTGTGCTACACGTCGTTCTTATTATACATCCATGGTCCCGCCCCGCCCCGGTCTAACAGTACAGAAAGCGGCGAGATGCATTTCCTTAGGAATCGACAAGCAGAACCGAAACTAACATTTCTAAACGAACAATGGCGGACACGGACAATTTGCGAATGACTTCTGCCTTTTGTAAACTGAATGTATCAATCATTTGTCAATAAATGAGGGCGAAAAACGTCACTTGTCCGCCGGACAAGTCAATTGAAAGATCTACTTGTCCGATATCGTAAATAACACGTCCCGGACGGTGGGACGTGTGCTTTTTCGCACACTGACACACACACACGCACATACACACACGCACACACACATGCACACACACACACACGCACACATACACACACACACACGCACATACACACACATACACACACACACGCACATACACACACACGCACATACACACACACATACACGCACACATACGCACACACACACGCACACACACACACCACACACACACACACACACACACACGCACGCACGCACATACACACACGCACGCACACACACACACACGCTGGTGCGTATCCATCACTCTGACGTTCTCCTGGTTTCAGTCCCGCAGAAAACAAAGAGTCTTTGTGTTGAATGTCGACTTTCCGAAGCCAACTTCCCCACACGAGGATTTAGGAATTAGGCAATAAAAAAAGGAAAGAGGAGGCGGGGTCTGAAAACACACCAGAGCTGAAGTCACATTATAAAGGCTCTGGAAGAACACGTTTATAACAGATAGTGTAAGTAATACAGTTTTCTGCTGGGTTCTTCCAAAGTCAGAATCAAGCACTTTCCAAGGTGTGTTTCAAGCAGCTTCCAGCTGTTGTAAATTATATATTTATATACACATACTCAAATGATTATTTCCCTACCTCACATTAAGTCAGATGTTCTTTATGCGATAAACAACCAAACGTGTGTTTCGTGATAGCATCGTACACGAGGAGGATACGTTAAAGAAACAAAGTGTAATAAGTCAAAGTGAGGGACCCGTCTGGACGGAGACTCCCAAGGAACCTGGCTGAGCCGAGAGGCAACCAGACAAGTCACTTCTAACACAGTCTTGATTAACATGTGTGAGGTCCTGAGGCTGGCAGTGAACATACGGCTCTCCCAGGTTAGGCCAAAGGGTGCGTTACATGCTCACATATACTATCTATATATATCTACAGTTCAGAGGTACATGGTGTACTTCTACTCCACTGCATGTATTTTATACCTTTAGTTACTTCACAGATGTGGATGAATGATGTGAAATCTAATCAAGTGTTGAATCAGACTTTAGTTCCACCTGGAGTAAATCCACCAGCTACCCTGCAGTATACAAAGCCATTCAGACTAGCTGCACCTTCACCAGCTTTGAGAACACTTTCATGATCAATCATTGATGAACCCATATCTAGGAGCTTATAATATTTAATAGTTATCCATTTCTTTTATTGTTCTCATTTTTTATATTAAATCGTCCTTTTAATTCTTAAGTTGATCAAATAAGTTGTACCATGCCTCTGTTTTGTAAAGACAGCCTTTGGGCACCGGGGGATGGGAGACCTGCTCATTATAAAGCTGGGAAACAGGTGGTAGTGAGCCGCGCACCCGGTAGGCCTATGGTTTTTACCATCGGGTAAGAAGGAAGAGAAATGCTTGATATGTGTATAATAAATTGCACTGAAACGACTTTTGCTCGGACCTTGATTTTTACCCATGCGTAAGATTCGCTGACGGGTGCCTCAGCGGCGCTTTGCTTTGAGTTATATTTCTTTCTTATATTTTTATGATTTTTGCCGCTTCAATCATTATAAAACATATCATATAGATTATTCTGAAATGGACCAATCTGCACAACGACTACTTTTACTGTCTTTCACTATATTTTGATGAGAATACTTTTCTACTTTCACTTGAGGAACATTTTGAATGCTTTTACTGTAACAGAGTATTCCTAAACTCTGGTACTTCTACTTTTACTCAAGTACAAGATCTGAGTACTTCTACTTTTACTCAAGTACAAGACCTGAGTACTTCTACTTTTACTCAAGTACAAGATCTGAGTACTTCTACTTTTACTCAAGCACAAGACCTGAGTACTTCTACTTTGACTCAAGTACAAGATCTGAGTACTTCTACTTTTACTCAAGTACAAGACCTGAGTACTTCTACTTTGACTCAAGTACAAGATCTGAGTACTTCTACTTTGACTCAAGTACAAGATCTGAGTACTTCTACTTTGACTCAAGATCAAGATCTGAGTACTTCTACTTTTACTCAAGTACAAGACCTGAGTACTTCTACTTTGACTCAAGTACAAGATTTGAGTACTTCTACTTTTACTCAAGCACAAGGTCTGAGTACTTCTACTTTTACTCAAGTACAAGACCTGAGTACTTCTACTTTGACTCAAGTACAAGACCTGAGTACTTCTACTTTTACTCAAGCACAAGGTCTGAGTACTTCTACTTTGACTCAAGTACAAGACCTGAGTACTTCTACTTTTACTCAAGTACAAGATCTGAGTACTTCTACTTTTACTCAAGTACAAGACCTGAGTACTTCTACTTTTACTCAAGTACAAGATCTGAGTACTTCTACTTTTACTCAAGCACAAGACCTGAGTACTTCTACTTTGACTCAAGTACAAGATCTGAGTACTTCTACTTTTACTCAAGTACAAGACCTGAGTACTTCTACTTTGACTCAAGTACAAGATCTGAGTACTTCTACTTTGACTCAAGTACAAGATCTGAGTACTTCTACTTTGACTCAAGATCAAGATCTGAGTACTTCTACTTTTACTCAAGTACAAGACCTGAGTACTTCTACTTTGACTCAAGTACAAGATTTGAGTACTTCTACTTTTACTCAAGCACAAGGTCTGAGTACTTCTACTTTTACTCAAGTACAAGACCTGAGTACTTCTACTTTGACTCAAGTACAAGACCTGAGTACTTCTACTTTTACTCAAGCACAAGGTCTGAGTACTTCTACTTTGACTCAAGTACAAGACCTGAGTACTTCTACTTTTACTCAAGTACAAGATCTGAGTACTTCTACTTTTACTCAAGTACAAGACCTGAGTACTTCTACTTTTACTCAAGATCAAGATCTGAGTACTTCTACTTTTACTCAAGCACAAGGTCTGAGTACTTCTACTTTTACTCAAGATCAAGATCTGAGTACTTCTACTTTTACTCAAGTACAAGATCTGAGTACTTCTACTTTTACTCAAGACCTGAGTACTTCTACTTTTACTCAAGTACAAGATCTGAGTACTTCTACTTTTACCCAAGTACAAGATCTGAGTACTTCTACTTTTACTCAAGATCAAGACCTGAGTACTTCTACTTTTACTCAAGTACAAGATCTGAGTACTTCTACTTTTACTCAAGTACAAGACCTGAGTACTTCTACTTTTACTCAAGTACAAGACCT
The DNA here is from genome assembly GCF_902827175.1 of Gymnodraco acuticeps. Lineage (NCBI taxonomy): Eukaryota > Metazoa > Chordata > Actinopteri > Perciformes > Bathydraconidae > Gymnodraco > Gymnodraco acuticeps. The sequence goes on from NW_022990848.1 coordinate 15,347, forward strand.
GAGTACTTCTACTTTTACTCAAGTACAAGACCTGAGTACTTCTACTTTGACTCAAGTACAATATTTGAGTACTTCTACTTTTACTCAAGCACAAGACCTGAGTACTTCTACTTTTACTCAAGATCAAGATCTGAGTACTTCTACTTTTACTCAAGATCAAGATCTGAGTACTTCTACTTTTACTCAAGTACAAGACCTGAGTACTTCTACTTTGACTCAAGTACAAGATTTGAGTACTTCTACTTTTACTCAAGCACAAGGTCTGAGTACTTCTACTTTTACTCAAGTACAAGACCTGAGTACTTCTACTTTGACTCAAGTACAAGACCTGAGTACTTCTACTTTTACTCAAGCACAAGGTCTGAGTACTTCTACTTTTACTCAAGTACAAGATCTGAGTACTTCTACTTTTACTCAAGTACAAGACCTGAGTACTTCTACTTTTACTCAAGATCAAGATCTGAGTACTTCTACTTTTACTCAAGCACAAGGTCTGAGTACTTCTACTTTTACTCAAGATCAAGATCTGAGTACTTCTACTTTTACTCAAGTACAATATCTGAGTACTTCTACTTTTACTCAGGATCAAGATCTGAGTACTTATACTTTTACTCAAGAACAAGACCTGAGTACTTCTACTTGCACTCAAGACCTGAGTACTTCTACTTTTACTCAAGACCTGAGTACTTCTACTTTTACTCAAGACCTGAGTACTTCTACTTTTACTCAAGTACAAGATCTGAGTACTTCTACTTTTACTCAAGTACAAGACCTGAGTACTTCTACTTTTACTCAAGTACAAGATCTGAGTACTTCTACTTCGACTCAAGTACAAGATCTGAGTAATTCTACTTTTACTCAAGTACAAGATCTGAGTACTTCTTCTTCTACTCAAGACCTGAGTACTTCTACTTTTACTCAAGAACAAGATCTGAGTACTTCTACTTTTACTCAAGTACAAGACCTGAGTACTTCTACTTTTACTCAAGTACAAGATCTGAGTACTTCTACTTCGACTCAAGTACAATATCTGAGTAATTCTACTTTTACTCAAGTACAAGATCTGAGTACTTCTACTTTTACTCAAGACCTGAGTACTTCTACTTTTACTCAAGTACAAGACCTGAGTACTTCTACTTTTACTCAAGACCTGAGTACTTCTACTTTTACTCAAGATCAAGATCTGAGTACTTCCACTTTTACCGAAGTACAAGACCTGAGTACTTCTACTTTTACTCAAGATCAAGACCTGAGTACTTCTACTTTTACTCAAGGACAAGATCTGAGTACTTCTACTTTTACTCAAGTACAAGATCTGAGTACTTCTACTTTTACTCAAGACCTGAGTACTTCTACTTTTACTCAAGTACAAGATCTGAGTACTTCTACTTTTACTCAGGATCAAGATCTGAGTACTTATACTTTTACTCAAGAACAAGACCTGAGTACTTCTACTTGCACTCAAGACCTGAGTACTTCTACTTTTACTCAAGACCTGAGTACTTCTACTTTTACTCAAGTACAAGATCTGAGTACTTCTACTTTTACTCAAGTACAAGACCTGAGTACTTCTACTTTTACTCAAGTACAAGATCTGAGTACTTCTACTTCGACTCAAGTACAAGATCTGAGTAATTCTACTTTTACTCAAGTACAAGATCTGAGTACTTCTTCTTCTACTCAAGACCTGAGTACTTCTACTTTTACTCAAGAACAAGATCTGAGTACTTCTACTTTTACTCAAGTACAAGACCTGAGTACTTCTACTTTTACTCAAGTACAAGATCTGAGTACTTCTACTTCGACTCAAGTACAATATCTGAGTAATTCTACTTTTACTCAAGTACAAGATCTGAGTACTTCTACTTTTACTCAAGTACAAGACCTGAGTACTTCTACTTTTACTCAAGACCTGAGTACTTCTACTTTTACTCAAGTACAAGATCTGAGTACTTCTACTTTTACTCAAGATCAAGATCTGAGTACTTCCACTTTTACCCAAGTACAAGACCTGAGTACTTCTACTTTTACTCAAGATCAAGACCTGAGTACTTGTACTTTTACTCAAGTACAAGACCTGAGTACTTGTACTTTTACTCAAGATCAAGATCTGAGTACTTCTACTTTTACTCAAGGACAAGATCTGAGTACTTCTACTTTTACTCAAGTACAAGATCTGAGTACTTCTACTTTTACTCAAGATCAAGATCTGAGTACTTCCACTTTTACCCAAGTACAAGACCTGAGTACTTGTACTTTTACTCAAGATCAAGATCTGAGTACTTCTACTTTTACTCAAGGACAAGATCTGAGTACTTCTACTTTTACTCAAGTACAAGATCTGAGTACTTCTACTTTTACTCAAGACCTGAGTACTTCTACTTTTACTCAAGTACAAGACCTGAGTACTTCTACTTTTACTCAAGATCAAGATCTGAGTACTTCTACTTTTACTCAAGTACAATATCTGAGTACTTCTACTTCGACTCAAGTACAAGATATGAGTACTTCTTCTTTTACTCAAGACCTGAGTACTTCTACTTTTACTCAAGTACAATATCTGAGTACTTCTACTTTTACTCAAGATCTGAGTACTTCTTCTTTTACTCAAGACCTGAGTACTAATACTTTTACTGAAGTACAAGATCTGAGTACTTCTACTTTTACTCAAGTACAAGATCTGAGTACTTCTAGTTTTACTCAAGTACAAGATCTGAGTACTTCTTCTTTTACTCAAGACCTGAGTACTTCTACTTTTACTCAAGTACAAGACCTGAGTACTTCTACTTTTACTCAAGTACAAGATCTGAGTACTTCTACTTCGACTCAAGTACAAGATCTGAGTAATTCTACTTTTACTCAAGTACAAGATCTGAGTACTTCTTATTTTACTCAAGACCTGAGTACTTCTACTTTTACTCATGTACAAGATCTGAGTACTTCTACTTTTACTCAAGACCTGAGTACTTCTACTTTTACTCAAGATCAAGATCTGAGTACTTCCACTTTTACCCAAGTACAAGACCTGAGTACTTCTACTTTTACTCAAGATCAAGACCTGAGTACTTCTACTTTTACTCAAGTACAATACCTGAGTACTTGTACTTTTACTCAAGATCAAGATCTGAGTACTTCTACTTTTACTCAAGGACAAGATCTGAGTACTTCTACTTTTACTCAAGTACAAGATCTGAGTACTTCTACTTTTACTCAAGACCTGAGTACTTCTACTTTTACTCAAGTACAAGACCTGAGTACTTCTACTTTTACTCAAGCACAAGGTCTGAGTACTTCTACTTTTACTCAAGTACAAGATCTGAGTACTTCTACTTTTACTCAAGTACAAGACCTGAGTACTTCTACTTTTACTCAAGATCAAGATCTGAGTACTTCTACTTTTACTCAAGCACAAGGTCTGAGTACTTCTACTTTTACTCAAGATCAAGATCTGAGTACTTCTACTTTTACTCAAGTACAATATCTGAGTACTTCTACTTTTACTCAGGATCAAGATCTGAGTACTTATACTTTTACTCAAGAACAAGACCTGAGTACTTCTACTTTTACTCAAGTACAAGACCTGAGTACTTCTACTTTTACTCAAGACCTGAGTACTTCTACTTTTACTCAAGATCAAGATCTGAGTACTTCCACTTTTACCCAAGTACAAGACCTGAGTACTTCTACTTTTACTCAAGATCAAGACCTGAGTACTTCTACTTTTACTCAAGGACAAGATCTGAGTACTTCTACTTTTACTCAAGTACAAGATCTGAGTACTTCTACTTTTACTCAAGACCTGAGTACTTCTACTTTTACTCAAGTACAAGATCTGAGTACTTCTACTTTTACTCAGGATCAAGATCTGAGTACTTATACTTTTACTCAAGAACAAGACCTGAGTACTTCTACTTGCACTCAAGACCTGAGTACTTCTACTTTTACTCAAGACCTGAGTACTTCTACTTTTACTCAAGTACAAGATCTGAGTACTTCTACTTTTACTCAAGTACAAGACCTGAGTACTTCTACTTTTACTCAAGTACAAGATCTGAGTACTTCTACTTCGACTCAAGTACAAGATCTGAGTAATTCTACTTTTACTCAAGTACAAGATCTGAGTACTTCTTCTTCTACTCAAGACCTGAGTACTTCTACTTTTACTCAAGAACAAGATCTGAGTACTTCTACTTTTACTCAAGTACAAGACCTGAGTACTTCTACTTTTACTCAAGTACAAGATCTGAGTACTTCTACTTCGACTCAAGTACAAGATCTGAGTACTTCTACTTTTACTCAAGACCTGAGTACTTCTACTTTTACTCAAGTACAAGACCTGAGTACTTCTACTTTTACTCAAGACCTGAGTACTTCTACTTTTACTCAAGTACAAGATCTGAGTACTTCTACTTTTACTCAAGTACAAGACCTGAGTACTTCTACTTTTACTCAAGATCAAGATCTGAGTACTTCCACTTTTACCCAAGTACAAGACCTGAGTACTTCTACTTTTACTCAAGATCAAGACCTGAGTACTTGTACTTTTACTCAAGTACAAGACCTGAGTACTTGTACTTTTACTCAAGATCAAGATCTGAGTACTTCTACTTTTACTCAAGGACAAGATCTGAGTACTTCTACTTTTACTCAAGTACAAGATCTGAGTACTTCTACTTTTACTCAAGATCAAGATCTGAGTACTTCCACTTTTACCCAAGTACAAGACCTGAGTACTTCTACTTTTACTCAAGATCAAGACCTGAGTACTTCTACTTTTACTCAAGTACAAGACCTGAGTACTTGTACTTTTACTCAAGATCAAGATCTGAGTACTTCTACTTTTACTCAAGGACAAGATCTGAGTACTTCTACTTTTACTCAAGTACAAGATCTGAGTACTTCTACTTTTACTCAAGACCTGAGTACTTCTACTTTTACTCAAGTACAAGACCTGAGTACTTCTACTTTTACTCAAGATCAAGATCTGAGTACTTCTACTTTTACTCAAGTACAATATCTGAGTACTTCTACTTTTACTCAAGATCTGAGTACTTCTTCTTTTACTCAAGACCTGAGTACTAATACTTTTACTCAAGTACAAGATCTGAGTACTTCTACTTTTACTCAAGTACAAGATATGAGTACTTCTTCTTTTACTCAAGACCTGAGTACTTCTACTTTTACTCAAGTACAAGATCTGAGTACTTCTACTTTTACTCAAGATCTGAGTACTTCTTCTTTTACTCAAGACCTGAGTACTAATACTTTTACTCAAGTACAAGATCTGAGTACTTCTACTTTTACTCAAGTACAAGATCTGAGTACTTCTAGTTTTACTCAAGTACAAGATCTGAGTACTTCTTCTTTTACTCAAGACCTGAGTACTTCTACTTTTACTCAAGTACAAGACCTGAGTACTTCTACTTTTACTCAAGTACAAGATCTGAGTACTTCTACTTCGACTCAAGTACAAGATCTGAGTAATTCTACTTTTACTCAAGTACAAGATCTGAGTACTTCTTATTTTACTCAAGACCTGAGTACTTCTACTTTTACTCAAGTACAAGATCTGAGTACTTCTACTTTTACTCAAGACCTGAGTACTTCTACTTTTACTCAAGATCAAGATCTGAGTACTTCCACTTTTACCCAAGTACAAGACCTGAGTACTTCTACTTTTACTCAAGATCAAGACCTGAGTACTTCTACTTTTACTCAAGTACAATACCTGAGTACTTGTACTTTTACTCAAGATCAAGATCTGAGTACTTCTACTTTTACTCAAGTACAAGATCTGAGTACTTCTACTTTTACTCAAGACCTGAGTACTTCTACTTTTACTCAAGATCAAGATCTGAGTACTTCCACTTTTACCCAAGTACAAGACCTGAGTACTTCTACTTTTACTCAAGATCAAGACCTGAGTACTTCTACTTTTACTCAAGTACAATACCTGAGTACTTGTACTTTTACTCAAGATCAAGATCTGAGTACTTCTACTTTTACTCAAGTACAAGATCTGAGTACTTCTACTTTTACTCAAGCACAAGACCTGAGTACTTCTACTTTTACTCAAGTACAAGACCTGAGTATTTCTACTTCTGAAATTATTGTCACCTGCATAAACAATTACCCCTCATCGAGTTCGCTATTCAGCTTGCTAACGTTACTAGCTTAAACAAGCGTAACATGCAACGTTAGCCTGATCCAAAATGCTCTACTACGGCGTACCTCTCATGTGGCTCGTCAGCGCAGACTCTCCCATCGTGAACAACTGAAAGTCTTTTTTGCAAACTTTGCAGGAGGCTATTCGTGGGCTTGACCCTCGTCTTAGTCATGGCTTGTGTTTGTCTTCTGCTAGCCAACGCTCGTTGAAACGGCAACTTCCTGGCACACAGTCATCTATCACTCTCATCAGAATGCCCAGGTCACACGTAACACAAACACTTGCAGGTCGCGCGCATAGCGCGGGAAGGCCGGAGCCTACGCGCATAGCGCGTAACACGTAGCTCATAGCGCGGGAAGGCCGGAGCCTACGCGCATAGCGCGTAACCCGTAGCTCATAGCGCGGGAAGGCCGGAGCCTACGCGCATAGCGCGTAACCCATAGCGCGGGAAGGCCGGAGCAGAGCTGTTTTATGAAGAAGCGAAGCAATTAAGCTCGCTCCGACTTGTCTCTTTTCTTTTAATCTAAAAAACGAACTATTCAGTCAGACAGCAATTTATTTAGCCAAAGGGTGCGTTACATGCTCACACACACACACACACACACACACAC
>NW_022990849.1:0-109929 GCF_902827175.1 Gymnodraco acuticeps
TGTAATTTAAAACACATTTCCTACATGTCTACACCACCTTGCCCTCTTTGGATTTAATCAAGAAACATTAACCCTGTATAATGTTAAACAAAACTGTAAAATTATGTTATATTACTAAAAACGTATTATTGGGAATCGCGAGAAGTTTCAGAGCGACAGAGACACAGAGCGTCCCCGTAACCATGGTAACTCACTCTCACTCCTGCCTGGTGCGCATGGCGCGAGAGGAGAGGGAGAGACGCAGAAGTGAGACTGATTACTTTGAGCAACATGCATGGGAATAAGTTACAATATAATACATTTGTGTATATTTCTCGCTATTCAGATGGTCATGGTGCTGCTGTTGCGCAATGTGCAGAAGTGTCTTCTTTTCGCACCATGACATTATCAGTTATGAATTTGTTTTTCACTGCTTGAGAAAACGGACTTGTGGCTGAGAGCGTGTGAAAAATGTCAATTGAGAGTTGGCAGCCCTGTGAACTCGCTTGACATTATTATGTATGAAACTGCCAATCAGATTTATTTACTTATTAATCGAAGGTGCCGGAACGCTGTTCTGGATCGTTCCGGCCCACTTTAACCCCTGTGTGTGTGTGTGTGTGTGTGTGTGTGTGTGTGTGTGTGTGTGTGTTGTGTGTGTGTGTGTGTGTGTGTGTGTGTGTGTGTGTGTGTGTGTGTGTGTGTGTGTGTGTGTGTGTGTGTGTGTGTGTGTGTGTGTGTGTGTGTGTGTGTGTGTGTGTGTGTGTGTGTGTGTGTGTGTGTTCTGAAATGCACTTCAAATGATCACTTTTCTCTTGATTTCCCTTTGATATTTTCTTTAGGTACAGTGTTACTTGCAGCTAATTGATTGATTGTTTTATGGGTATTCTGTGTTGAGATGGTGCAAATATTTTTAATACATATCTAATATCTTTCTAATACATTTCTCTTGTGTTGTTCTTTCACATAACTAAGATTATAGAAGTGTAAAAAATAGGCTACGTCAGATTATTCCAAGGGACATACATGTCAAATCAAGTACATTTTTATTTATATAGCCCAAAATCACAAATCAGAATGAGGGGTTCCTTGGTGTATTCTCTATCTTGTAAGGGGTCCTTGGCTGAAAAAAAATTGAGAACCTCTGCCCTAAAGCATGCAGACAACAAAGTATTAGAGATTAAAACAATAAATTATCATTAAAAAAAAGTTACACATTTTACAAAATACACATCCCGTAACAGTTCTGAGGATTTAACAGCCAGATATATATTGCAGTTTTAACGGCATATATATATATATGTATATTGCACATAGTTGGTATTTAACAACAAGGGGTGTTATAGTCTGTGTTGTTGTGTGGGGGGTCTACTAGGGGTCGTGGTGGTTATATAGTCTGACCGCTGCAGGAAGGAAGGACCTGCGGTATCTCTCTAATGTGCAGGTGGTCCAATACTTTTGTCTATATTGTGTATAATTGAGTATCATCTGCATAACAATGAAAATGTCCCGAGTGATTCCTTATCGCCTAAAGGAAGCGTATATAATGTGAACACAATAGGTCTGAGCTCTGAGCCCTTATGCTTTGCTGCGGCAACACTGGCTGGATTCAATCAAACAGAACTCTGAACACATTTTCAGCTCTGCACACAATCTGCAATTCAACTCTGCACTTTCTAAAACCCTGCACACGGCTCTCTGAGTAACACACAGAGATCTGACATATCCACCTGTCAGCCATTTTCAACACACTGCCATTAAACATGCTACATATGAGCCAATGAACAGATACACATGCCAGCTGACCGTTACCGCCTGGCTGCTGTACTGCTGACTCATCAATCAGGATATAAGGACAAACAACAACATCCTGTTTATGAAATACACAAGAAAAGAAAGAAGATTGAAGTCGTTGATTCAGGAGAAAAGCACTCTGATAGAAAGTCAGAAACATTTGATTAAAAGAAATGTAAATAAAATGTCCAAAGAAAGTATTCAGAGTAATTCTTATTACAGTTTTATAATTGTTTTATATATTCCTCAAATGATCTGCTTTGACTGCAGCTGGAGAAGCTTCTGGATTCAGTCTGAAAGCATCCTTTTTTAACTTTAAACATGATCTTTAATAATGTTGTAGTTTAGTTGAACTCTGAGAGGTCGACTGGCTGGACTCCTCACTGGGACTCTGGTTCTGGACCAGCTTGCAGGGTCCAGGAGTTCTTGGAGAGAAGGAGCGCTTCCTGCCGCAGGACTCGGGGGATGGGAGTTCCTGAACATGGAGAAACAGCTTCAGTTATTATGCTCCAAATATCTGGAACAAAGTCACAGAAAGAATGTGTCTGCAGCTCAGAGAGTCCTGCTGGGAACCCACACATGTTGAGGAGCCCAAAGTGTGATGATAGACATGTACAGTACGGGTCCCCAGCACATAGAAGCTGCCGGATGCTAACCTGCATATGTTGGGAGAGCTTTACAGACCAGGAGAGGAACTAAGTACATTTACTCAAGTACTGTACTTAAGTACTATTTAGAGGTACTTGTACTGTACCTGAGTATTTCCATTTTAGGCTACTTTGTACTTCTACTCCACTACAGTTCAGAGGTACATGGTGTACTTTTACTCCACTACAGGTCAGAGGTACATGGTGTACTTTTCCTCCACTGCATGTATTTAACACCTTTAGTTACTTCACAGATGTGGATGAATGATGTGAAATCTAATCAAGTGTTAAATCAGACTTTAGTTCCACCTGGAGTAAATCCACCAGCTACCCTGCAGTATACAAAGCCATTCAAACTAGCTGCACCTTTACCAGCTTTGAGAACACTTTCATGATCAATCATTATAAAACATATCATATATATTATTCTGAAATGGACCAATCTGCACAACGACTACTTTTACTGTCTCTACTTTCACTATATTTTGATGAGAATACTTTTCTACTTTTACTTGAGGAACATTTTGAATGCAGGACTTTTACTGTGACAGAGTATTCCTACACTCTGGTACTTCTACTTTTAATAATAATAATAATAAATGATATTTATATAGCGCCTTTCAAGGGACCCAAGGTCGCTGTACATGGTGGACAAACAGACAATCAACGGGCAAACCAAAGAAATAACTAAAGGATGCCGGGGGGACCAGAAAAAGGGCTAGGGCCCGAAGGCCAGGGGTGAAACAGGTGTGTTTTTAGTGATGATTTGAAGATGTCCAGGGAGGCAGCATTACGGATCTCGGCAGGCAGTGCATTCCAGAGGGTGGGGGCCGCAACACTGAACGCCCTGTCACCAACAGTTCGGAGGTGAGAGCGGGGGATGGAGAGCAGGCCCGTGTCTGAGGACCGTAGACTCCGAGAAGGAGTGTAGGGATGGAGGAGGTCCGATAAGTACTGGGGGGCGAGGGAATGGAGAGACTTGTACGTGAGGATGAGTGTTTTGTATTGAATCCGGGACTTGACCGGCAGCCAGTGTAGGTGGATGAGGGTGGGGGTGATATGGTGCCATGGCTTGGTGTGGGTGAGAAGCCTGGCGGCAGAGTTCTGGACGTATTGGAGCCTATCCAGGGTTTTGCTGGGAACCCCGGACAGGACTCCATTGCAGTAGTCCAGACGGGATGTAATGAAGGCGTGTACCAGGGTTTCTGCCACAGAGTCAGAGAGAGAAGGCCGGATTCTGGCAATGTTTTTAGGTGGTAGGAAGGCGGATTTGGTGACAGATTTGACGGCGCCTGGAAAGAGAGGGTGGTGTCCAGGATGACTCCCAGGTTGCGGACTTCAGTGGACGGGGAGATGGAGCAGCCGTCAATGGAGAGAAGCAGGTCTCCAACCTTCTGGAGCTGCGTCCTGGGAGCCACAATCATGAGCTCTGTTTTATTGCTGTTGATTTTGAGCAGGTTTGATGACATCCAGTTTTTTATGTCCTGTAGGCAGTTGACAAGGGATTGAGGGGGGAGCTGAGTGGACGGTTTGGTGGAGAGATAGAGCTGTGTGTCATCAGCATAAGAGTGAAAGCTGAGACCATGTTGGCGGATTTGACCAAGTGGGAGCATGTAGATATTGAATAGGAGGGGTCCAAGCACAGAGCCTTGAGGTACACCTTGGTTGACTGGGGCGGGAGGGGAGCTGCAGTCACTGATGGTGACAACGTTTTTCCTGTTTTACTCAAGAACAAGGTCTGAGTACTTCTACTTTTACTCAAGTACAAGATCTGAGTACTTCTACTTTTACTCAAGTACAAGATCTGAGTACTTCTACTTTTACTACAAGATCTGAGTACTTCTATTTTTACTCAAGAACAAGATCTGAGTACTTCTACTTTTACTCAAGAAAAATATCTGAGTACTTCTACTTTTACTCAAGTACAAGATCTGAGTACTTCTACTTTTACTCAAGTACAAGATCTGAGCACTTCTACTTTTACTCAAGAACAAGATCTGAGTACTTCTACTTTTACTCAAGAACAAGATCTGAGTACTTCTACTTTTACTGAAGTATCAGATCTGAGTACTTCTACTTGTACATTTTGATGATAATACTGTAGACGACTGGTTATAATGTTGATGTTTTCACGTGTTTTATTCTTCAGAGTTTATTTACATTTTACAGAGTGTCAGTGAACGCGTCACTGTGTTGATAGACAGTTCTTGTGAAGAGAAACAGCCAAAATGATGAAGAGAGAGAAACCAGAGTGTTGTTTTCCTCTGAGGACATGCTCCATCAAAGAGTCTCATATCTGGATGAATGGAGGATATTCAGTACTCACAGGTCTTCTGGATCGTGGCTCTGATCGTCTCATCTCTTCTGATCCTGTAGGGATGAACACAATCCAACAGTTATGGATCCAGTTTAAAATAAGTGTTTGTTCTTTGAGTCAGCTTCAGAGTCCTGATCTCATGCTTTACATCCCATCATATCTTCTCTGCAAACACTACGACTGACTGCCACAGCTCTCAGCTGCATGACAGGAAGTAACAGCCATTAGTCAAGGGCGCCGGAAGCGGGGGGGCCATTGGCCCCCCCACTTTTCAGCCCTGCCCCACATTTTCGCAGCAGCAGATGCCGCGGAAAACTGTACAAATCCCGTTTCAATAATTCCCCTCTACTCTAAAGTCGCATCTAAAACGCGATCTGGTCTAGCTGTGTATATTTTGTTATTTTTTATTGTTATATTCAATCTCACTAGCTACAGGCATGTTTGAAGCTTGTAAAGGGAAGATGACAGCTGGCCTCTCACTCGCCACTCTGCTGTTCCTCAGCGCCGCCCCCCCTCCCTCCCGCTGAAATTATGAATGTAAGGTGTATACTATAGTAATCATAGATAACACAGCAGGGTCCGTTACAGTTTGTTTTTATCTGATTTCAAATAAGCAAAGTCTTGGCTTTCAGAATATTAAACTTTTTTCGGCAAATTCAGATGATAAATACAACTTTGAAGCTTCGGCATAATTACAAGCGGAGAACGGAGTAACTTAACGTCACTGCAGGCATAACAACAGCCGGTGTTTCTCGTGAGTGTTTTCCCCGGGAAACAAACACAATACACACAAACGCAAAAATACACAAACACGTATATATACGCGGCACGGAACACTGTACAAATCCCGTTTCAATAATTCCCCTCTACTCTAAAGTTGCATCTAAAACGCGATCTGATCTAGCTGTGTACATTTTGTTATTTTTTATTGTTAATATATTCAATCTCAGTAGCTACACGCATTTTTTTAAGCTTGTAAAGGGACGAACACAGCTCGCCTCTCACTGGCCACTCTGCTTTTCCACAGCGCCGCTCCCCCTCCCTCCGGCTGAAATTATGAATGTAAGGCGTATAGTAATCATAGATAACACGGCAGGGTCCGTTACAGTTTGTTTTCATCTGATTTCAAAGAAACAAAGTCTTGGCTTTCAGAATATTAAACTTGTTTCAACAAATTCAGATGATAAATACAGGTTCGAAGCTTCGGCATAATTACAAGCGGAGAACGGAGTAACTTAACGTCACAACAGGCATAACAACAGCCGGTGTTTCCCGTGAGTGCAGTAATCCAAACGAAAATATCTTCCCTCCATAGTATTTTGATCATTTGCTCCGCTAATAATCAATCAGATCGATCCAGAGAAGAGGACACTTTAAAGGCCTTTTTCTCAAAATGATGACTATGTAACAGTCATTATATAATGTGACATATTTTGCTTAATATTTGGAGTAGCCTACAAAACAATCCTGATATCATTATAAAGCTAGGAATCAAAATGTGTCTTCGGGTCAATGCGACTGATTTCGATGGAGCAGCAGGTCACTTTGCATTAGTTAAAATAAAGCAGGCTGACATAACAGGAAGAATATGTTGGCCTACATTTTAACCCAATCAAATAGGACATTGTCACACCATTCTAATGTATCCATGTAAATTACAACCAATAAAAAAGCTTAGATTTGTTTATTTGTTACGTTGTTTACTTTATTTGTTACGTTGTTCTGTGTGTGTCAGCCGTTAACCTAGATATAATATATACACTTGCAAACATGTCAGAAGAACCAGCGCAGAAGAAAACTAAATACAGTCAATCTAAACTTAAATTTAACAACTGGAAGGTCACATCCCTGACATCCACATCTCCGGAGCCTGGACCTTCTTCAAACAGTGAAGCCAGATGAACCCAAAAGCAGCAGACGACGTCGTCTGCTGCCTTTTTTTTTATTTTCACAAATAGAATTAAGGTTTCACAAATCTAAAACCGTGCTATAAAGAATCTTTAGAGTCTCTGGGATAATCCAGTCCAAATAAATCAGCTATGCAGCGATTTAAGAGGTTCAAACACGGAGGATTGTTCGCTCAGCGCTGTCAATTAAATGTCCCTTAACTTTCCCCTTAACTGCCGAATCGGATGCTCTGAATCGGAAGCCAACTTCAGCGTCGTAAGCAGCAGCTCTGCGGCCGCAGAAACTGTCAAAACCGCCGCCGCCGCCGTTGTTGAACCGAAACAGGCTGGTTCCGACTGCATGGAGGTTTGTTGTCGGGACATTGAGGCGGGTAAAGCATACTTGCCAACCTGGAGACCTCAGAAATCGGGAGCATTCCAAAACCACCATGGGGGGGGGGGGGGGGGGTGCTAGTGGATCGCCGGAGCTGGATTAACATTAACATGCTTATTGTAGTTGTAAGGGCACTGCCTTGCGGCCTGTACCATCCTTTATGGAGCATATGTGAAGGACAGGAGTGAGCAGAGTTGTCAATTATTGTTCTGTTTTCTGTGACTATTTTCCTGCACCCTCTCAGACTTTCAGTTGCGTGCGCTGCTAAAGAGACGCGCTATGGAAACCAAACAATGGTGTAGCTGTATTAAAGTCCGAGTGGAAACAGTCCTGAGTAAATCTGATTTTGTCAGAAATCGGGAGAAATATGACCCTGGGAGGAAACCGGGAGAGGCCAGTGAAGTCTCCCGCGAAAATCGGGAGGGTTGGCAAGTATGGGGTAAAGCTGTACAGCCAGGGCCGTCCCTGGCCAACTTGGGGCCCCAAGCGACATTGTGAGATGAGGCCCCCCCCCCCAACCGACAGGAGTGAAACACATTTTTTTGGAAACAAAGTACTTTGCAAATATAATTCCTGTTTATTATTAGTATCAACACAGTTACTTTTGTATACAGTGAGGTAAATGGTAAATGTGCATGTATGTCGTTCAGTATGCGTTTACAGGTGAATACGTCTGCATTTCCTGCCAAATACTAGCCTCAAAAAGATTAAAATATAATGAATGCAAATAAACTACTTCTACTAATAATAATAATCATAATCAATTCAATAATATAAATACTATATTATTTTATTATAATATAGTTGTAATATAGTCAAGACAAAACATGCTATGACATGCTCAAAACTGATATTTCTTAAATCTGTATTCTAGTTCCCTCTGTCAGCAATGTGTCAACAACTACACACACATTTCTATCAGTATTTGTCTGTGTTGTTGTTGACATGATGATGACTGTTAGGAGTTAAGGGGAGAGGCTGAGCGTCACCATGAAATGTGCAAATTGACATAAAAATGAATAAAAGGGGAAAAATGCTCCACGTTTTTTAAGCTGTAAACTTGAACTGTTATGTAAGCCAAGTAGACAGACAGTGTATCACTCTTCCTCCTGTACATTAGCAGATAAAAGGCATCACATACATGAATGAATGTTAAATAAAGAATGCTGGAAATAACTGCATCTCCATTAGCCTATACGCTCTGCAGAGACTGCCTTCTTCATGTCGTGAATTGCAGCTGATGTTTTAATATGGCAATTGGCAATTTGACTTATACAACATTCGCAAGTTGTACATTTGACTCATACAATAACCCACCTTCGAGTGATGCTCTAGTTTCTTCATGTTTTGTTTTTTGCGCCGGACTGAAACTGTCTTTTCACCGACATCTCTTCACCTGCACTAGTGGCCGTATCAAAGCCGTGATTGGTCAGATCTCGATTCATTGCAACGGTGTCGGGTTACAGACGTGCTCCCCTTCTCACCTCTCACTCTCACTCTCGCGGAGAACTGAGCGGAGAACTGTGCACAGCAGCTGAGGCCCTCTGGGCGGGGCCCCCTGTGCAAGGCAGGGCCCCATGCAGCCTGCGTGATTGGCCTGTAGGGAGGGGCGGCCCTGTGTACAGCTAACTATCGGAAAAAAGGAGACCGCTAGTAGATTATTTGGGCAAAGAGAATGTACTTCAATGCAGAATGGTACAACAACAGAGAGTGGTTAATTCTTTGCAAAACCACTAAACGATAGTGATAAATTGCAATGTTAACAACCTCATGATAACCACATATATTTTTTAATTTAGGATGATACCTGTGTTTAGTCTAGAAAAAGGTAATTGTGTGCATTTTATTATAAAGTTGTGTATATTTACAGACTGTTGCAAAAACTAAGAAACTATAAACTAAAAAAACTAAAATAGCTTTACAAAAAAGTAACACAATTAAAGATGTTTGGAGTTGTATTTGATTTATTAATTTACATTTTTTGTCAAAGAGATGCTGATTTGAAACTGTTGTTAGGCCTACATACAGTTACGGCATTTCCTGTTTCTGCCGGAGAGAGGAGAGGCCGTCCCAAAGCTTGCTGCTGTGTTTACTCCCTCCATCTGACAGGAGGGAGCTTAATGTGTCACTCCACGCAGTTCACTCCGTCACAGAGGGGGAGTGTGTAGGGGTAGGGTGAAGGGCGTGGTTTGGGATTGGGCCATACACACGCACTTTTTTTGGCCCCCCCACTTCTAAAATGAATCCGGCGCGCCTGCCATTAGTCAAGGAACTAAAAACATCCCATCAAACACAGACTACCTTTTCCACTCTTCTGTCAAACCCCATATGTCTGGTGGAAAGTTGATGACTTACTAAATGTGGCTTTGCATTTCCAGCTGGCCTTCTCTAGTTGATGGAAGAATGAGAGAGCCTGCAGTCAGTGGGTAACATCACTGATCTGTTTCCCCAGTGAGAGAAACACCTCCCTGTGTTTCATACAATACTGCTGAACCAGCAGAGACCCCTTACTGACCTGAGGGTCTCCAGTCTGCAGTCTGGACTCTCCAGAAGATCTCTCAGCAGCTTCACATCTGAGTCCTGCAGAGCGTTGTTCCGACTCAGGTCCAGATCTTTCAGATGGAGGTTGGACTTCAGAGCTGAGATCAGAGCAGAACAGCTGATCTCTGACAACCTGCAGCCCCTCAGTCTGAATAAAGAAAACATGATGAGGATAAACATCTGTTTATAATCCAATGAGATGTTTCTCAACATTTAAATGAATCTGAACAGAAAAATTTGTCTACTTCAGAAAGTGAACTTTATCATGTAAAACTAATATTACTTCAGATGACCTTTATTCAGACGTTATCGTTTACTAAATATTAAATACACAGATTTACTTTTTACAACTAACATCTATTACAGTTCCTTTAAGAAACAGTCAACATTTATGTCTGCAGTTCTTACTTCAGTACGTAAACATGAAATATGAATATAAGGACATTTACAACTTTATGGATGTAAGTTAATAATGAATATAAATGAGGTTCAATTACAAAGTGACAGTGTTGTAGTCAAGTCACCAATTCACGAGTCCAAGTCACTCTCGAGTCACCATTCTTCGAGTTCGAGTCCAAGTCCGAGTCACCCAAGGAGTGTCTGAGTCGAGTCCGAGTCATCATTACCTGTGTTCGAGTCCGAGTCCAAGTCCGAGTTACCTAAGAAGAGTCCAAGTCAAGTCCGAGTCGCAAGTCTTCATGTATTAATCTTCGTGGATATATGTGTTGAAATGTTGTTGCTCCTTTACATTGCTTTTATCCTGTCATGTTATACTAATCTGTCTATTGAACTGCTGTGAAGCGAGTTTGGCTACAATTCTTGTAACAGGTGCTATACAAATATAAAGCTTATTACTAATATTAATATTATTATTATTATTTTATTATATATAAATAAACTATATTTAAAATGAGTTACCTTTTAGAGAAGTGATTATATATGTATGCCAATATTTTCCTATGGTAAAGTTGATAAGATCGGGACTCTTATTTTGAAGGAACTTTTATCTGTTAAATCAGTTTACTGAGCCAGAAAGCACATGGCTACTTAGCATGCAAAATGACATCATTCTGCATGTTAAGTAGCCATGTGCTTTTGTGTTATCGGCTGAATCTTTATTTATTGATTAGATCACCTGATGATAGTGTTCAAGACAGCCTATATGTCTGAACTCGATCCTTAGAGTAATGTGTTACGGAGCCTTCTTTTCAATATTGTTTCCACATAACGAGCATTTTGCGCTGCTCTTTTCCATTGTGGAAGCAGAATGTGTGAAAGCATACAGCATGATGCGGGGTGTGTCTCGAGACATCTGTGTCTCGAGACACGTGAACTCGCCTCGCAGGTGCACACGCCAGGATAGAGGACATCAGACTCCAGAGAAAATTAGCTCGAGTCCGAGTCCATGTCAGAGCGTCAATGTTACGAGTCGAGTACGAGTCATCGTGGGGGGAAAACTTCACTAGTCCGAGTCCAAGTCAGCATATGCGATAATTCACGAGTCCGAGTCCAAGTCATCGTGCGCGAGAATTCACGAGTCCGAGTCGAGTCAATCAGTGTGCGAGTCCGAGTCGAGTCACGAGTCCAGGAACTGACCTGAGAGTCTCCAGTCTGCAGTCTGGACTCTCAAGAAGATCTCTCAGCAGCTCCACTCCTGAATCCTGCAGATCGTTGAGACTCAGGTCCAGATCTCTCAGATGGATGTTGGACTTCAGAGCTGAGATCAGAGCAGAACAGCTGATCTCTGACAAACTGCAGTCCTTCAGTCTGAATAAAGAAAACATGATACATACAAATCTGTTTATAATATAATCAGATGTTACTCAAACATTTAAATGAATGGGAACAGAAACATCTGTCTACTTCAGAAAGTGAACTTTATCATGTACTGTATGTAGTATAACTGATGTCCCTTCCATCACATTAGTATGCATAAAAAGTGACAGGTGGGCCCGCTCCCCAATTATGCTAATGAACATCCCTTTGTTCGAGGTGTAATCACAGGTAGGTGTGAGATCCTCTGATGTGAGGGGTGAGGTGTAATCACATAGGTGTGAAATGCCCCCCCTCTAGTAGCGCCTTTGTTGTCTAATCTAATTAGCCTATGATGTCTGTCCTTTGATGCACCCTTGTAGTAGAGCTTTTGTTTTCTAATCTAATTAGCCTTTGATGTCTGTCCTTTGATGTGAGGGTTGAGGTGTTATAACATGCCTGTGTGATATTGCTTCGGTATGTTATAAGCCTTTGATGTTAAGCTATGTGTTGATTAAGGCAGTCTCTTTGAAGTTGTGTGTGAGCCTGTCTCCCACCGTCCCCCTCACAACCCCTGCCTCACACCCCTTCCTCTCACCCCTTCCTGTCACCCCCCCCTTCCTTTGGCTGTGAGGCCAGAAGATAGTGGGGGTGGAGTTAGGTAAAAGACTGTGACTCTAAAAGGCAAGTTTGTGATTTTAACACTGATTTACTGACACTAGGCAGATTTTGGCTTTTTTCTCTTTTCTTGTGTTACTAAGATACTTTTAGACACACTTTGATGTATGCAACACTTAAAAACTGGTAGAATATGAAGTACTTTGTAAGGAAATCGGTTTCTTTTAATGGCCGTTTTATAAACACTTGTTCAGTTAAACAATGTAGGGTTTTTTCTGATAACCTTACATATTTTAGTTATTTTCTGCTACCAAGATATTTTTAGATACACTTTGATGTACGCAACACTTAACAAAGGGTATAATATGAAGTACTTTGTAAGGAATGGGGTTTTCTTTAATGGATGCAAAACTTTAGAACTGGGTAAAATATTCATTAATTTGTAATGAATTGAGTTTCTTTTTTTGTATTTCCAACATACTATTGTACACAATGACTTTTCCATATATATATTTTTTCTGACAAACTATACTTTTGACTTTTTCCGTAAAATCATGATAAAACTATTACTTATTCTTAAATTTGACCTCTTGCTGCTTGGTTGGAAATGATAGATGAAAAAGCTACAAAGCTTAAAGAACTTTTTAAAAACTCTCAATTTCTACAGATGACTCCCCCCATTCAACGCAATAAGTCCCACCCTCCACTCAGCAAATCATCTAGAACGAAGGACCCCACTAAGACGACCGTTGAAAACTAGCCATGGATCTGAGAAAAACCAAGTCTCCCCCCGCGAGTTGCAGCCAGGAACAAACTCCTGGACTACCATCATCACAACCATTTTGGACACCCGAATCTTGCAGTACTACTGCTGCTGATGTTACTCCTGGGGCCAAGACGTCTCTGTTTATGGACACAGTGAAATCGGTGTTGGTTGATATTGTGGAGAGGGTGATACATCGGTACAGAGAAGAAATAGGGACGGGTGGCGCAGTGGTCTGTGCATCTGATCATCAGATCAAGGGGGGTGCTGGGGAACTCCAGTTCGAAACCCGCTCCTGCCGCCACTGCATCAGGCCGTTGTGTCCTTGGGCAAGACACTTCACCCGGATTTGCTCCTGTGGGTAATGTCCCACCAGTACATGTATGATTCAATGTGTACTTGTAAAGCGCCTCGATGACTTTGAGGCGTGAAGAGGACGGTTGTGGCGCAGTGCGCTGTGCAATGATCATCAGATCAAGGGGTGAAAACCCGCCGCTGCTGCGTCTGTAAAGCCGTTGTGTCCTTGGGCAAGACACTTCACCTGAACTTGCTCCTGTGGGTATTGTCCACAGTGACCATTGCATGTATAAAAAAAATATATATGTGTAATGTGTATTTGTAAAGCGCTTTGAGCATCTGGAAAAGCGCTATAATAAATGTAAGGAATTATTATTATTAAATATGCAACGGATGCCGAGTCAGTCACCCCGGCCAGAGGCAACACGATTGTCTGAATGACATGCCCGATTTTTTCTTCAGAAACAATTACAACGCGTTAATGAAAAGACTTTGGCTCTCCGACTTCATTACTGAGATTGACCAGACTCTTATTGATAAAGACATTTTCACGGATGAATGGAGGATCCAAGGCGATCCGAGGCTTTTCTGCACAATCTCAAAAATTTCAGACGCCTCAAGGAGAGACTTGAAAAGATCCATGCCAAGTTGGATGGAGAAAAAGAAGACTAATAACCAGACGGGGAGTTTTTTTTTTTCCGATACATTGACTTTTTCTTTAAAGTAAAATAAAAATGGGGAACTACTATGCAAAACGCTCTGTATATATTGATCAGAATGTAGTCAATACCCTTTTAATAAGTGTGGTGATGAGGACGATTGAAAACAGAATGAGTAGTGACCCCCGTGTAAACAGAATGGCTGAAGTTTGTAAACTGGAAGACATTTTGGATATCGTTCGTTCTGTTAGTACTATTCCGGGTTATTGGGAAACGATTGTAAACGAAACATTTAAAGTGGTCCTGGAATCTTCATTTCAACTTGGCATTGATCTTTTCAAGTCTCTCCTTGAGGCATCTGCAATTTTTGAGATTGTGCAGAAAAGCCTCCGAAGGGTGTCGGATCCTCCATTCATCCGTGTAAATGTCTTTATCAATAAGAGTCTGGTCAATCTCAGTAATGAAGTCGGCGAGCCAAAGTCTTTTCATTAACGCGTTGTAATTGTTTCTGAAGAAAAAATCGAGCATGTCATTCAGACAATCGTGTTGCCTCTGGCCGGGGTGACTGACTCGGCATACGTTTACTTTAGTTAACAACAACTTCATAGGGGCTTTTAAAGTTGTGTGAAGTAATTAAACATTAAAAATACAAGATCAGGGGGTCATTAAGATCTTTTAAATTATTATTACCCCTCTTCATAAAAGAGACTTCCTTATAGTTAATAAAGTAATTACACATTATTTCACAAGCCATACAACTTAAAAAAGAACATCTTTAGTTAAATCATATTAAAAAACTAATCTATTTTAGAGAGGGCAATACAAGTTTTTTAGGTGTCTTAGTGAGTGAAAATGAATGGCTTTTTATTTAGTTTGAGCGTATTTCTTTTTTACCTAACTCCACCCCCACTATCTTCTGGCCTCACAGCCAAAGGAAGGGGGGTGTGACAGGAAGGGGTGAGAGGAAACGGTGTGAGGCAGGGGGTGTGAGGCAGGGGGTGTGAGGGGGACGGTGGGAGACAGGCTCACACACAACTTCAAAGAGACTGCCTTAATCAACACATAGATTAACATCACAGGCTTATAACATGCCGGTGCGATGTCACACCGGCATGTTATAACACCTCAACCCTCACATCAAAGGACAGACATCAAAGGCTAATTAGATTAGACAACAAAGGCGCTACTACAGGGGGGCATTTCACACCTACGTGTGGTTACACCTCCCCCCTCACATCAAAGGATCTCACACCTACGTTTGATATCACACCTACATGTGATCACACCTCGAACAAAAGGAGGCGGGACTTAGCTCATTAGCATAATTGGGGGTGGACCCACCTGTCACTTTTTATGCATACTAATGTGATGGAAGGGACATCAGTTATACTACTCATGTAAAACTAAAATGACTTCAGATGACCTTTATTCAGACGTTATCGTTTACTAAATATTAAATACATAGATGTACTTTTTACAACTAACATCTAATACAGTTACTTTAAGAAACAGTCAACATTTATGTCTGCAGTTCTTACTTCTTACTCTTAAAAATGAAATATGAATAAAAGGACATTTACAACTCTATGGATGAAAGTTATTAATGAATATAAATGAGGTTAAATTACAAAGTGAACATGTGAGATCTCCAGCAGTAACAGAGAGTCAGTGAACTGACCTGAGAGTCTCCAGTCTACAGTCTGGACTCTCCAGAAGAAGCTCCACTCCTGAATCCTGCACAGCGTTCCAACTCAGGTCCAGATCTCTCAGATGGATGTTGGACTTCAGAGCTGAGATCAGAGCAGAACAGCTGATCTCTGACAACCTGCAGAACCTCAGACTGAATAAAGAAAACATGATGAGGATAAACATCTGTTTATAATCCAATCAGATGTTTCTCAACATTTAAATGAATGGGAACAGAAAAATGTGTCTACTTCAGAAAGTGAACTTTATCATGTATGTAATAGAAACATATTATACTCACTTACTTTAATAATATTATTGTGTGATTCTTATTTGCTAATGTTTATCTATATTTACTACTTCTCCCACTTCTTAGCTAAGCTTGGGGAAAGTCCTTATTGAGAAGATGTGTTGCAGTGTTGTTAGTGACTCTCTCTGTGCACCAACAGTATGACCTTCACCTCAGGTGAGCTGAGAACTTCCTGATACGGCCTCCCTAACTCCCTGACTCCCAGAATGCTCCTTCATCATCACCAAGCTTCCCCCTCCCTTTCTCTTCTCTCTGTGTTTAAATATGCAATCCAAACTCTACTCTTCGTCTTCCTCTCTGCAGACTGTGTGCTCTCTGTGTGACCGACTGAACTTTCTTCAAGGAATGAAATACCACAAAGAGCTGAATGCTTTGACTCTCCATCTGCATTTGATCAATAAATTCCCACCACAATGTAAAACTAAAATGACTTCAGATGACCTTTATTCAGACGTTATCGTTTACTAAATATTAAATACAGAGATTTACTTTGAACTACTAACATCTATTACAGTTCCTTTAAGAAACAGTCAACATGTATGTCTGCAGTTCTTACTTCTTACTCTTAAAAATGAAACATGAATAAAAGGACATTTACAACTCTATGGATGTTAGTTATTAACGTATGGGGTCCCCCCATCCAGGATTTGGGCCAATGAGAAATCAGGGCTGATTGAAAACATTAAATTGTTGTATTATTATGTTTAGTGTTGTTATTTGTAGGGCTTTGTCCTTATATGTATTTTTTGTATTAAACTATGTTGAAAGATTAGTGTAATATCATGTTTTTATTTAGCTATGAAACTCTGAATGAAAGTCTGTGTGATCTTGGAGATGTTAGTTTTCTACTTCCAGAGGACCTTGGCGTGGATAAACCAAAACAGGAATTCCTGGATAGTTTCCCCTCTCGGCTCTTCTCCGGGAAACAAACGTAGTTTTTCCAGCTCATGGTACCAACACCGACCCTGGCTTGAATACTCCGTGAAAGGCGAGGCTGCGTATTTCCCATGCAGAAAGTTTAAGGCTCATCATCATGAAGCATCGTTCACCGTAAAAGGCTTCAAAGACTGGAAGCATGCCTTACAAAAGGACACAGCTCTTCCAAGGAACATTTTGTGTGTGAGACAACACAATCAAAAGTCAACTTCATACTGTCTAATTACGCTTTCTTTATACATTTTCTTAAACATAAAAATGTTCTTACAGCCCTTTAAATCATTCAGCAAATAATTCCACTTCTTTACGCCAAGAGACACATCTGCTTTAAAGCAGGACGTGCAAACGTGCGGTCACCACTAAATGCACTTTAAAGGAGACCTATCATGCTATATTTGAATAATATATTGTAGGGCCATACCTATATAAGGTATGGCCATTTTGCATGATAGGTCACCTTTCAGAAACAGTCAACATGTATGTCTGCAGTTCTCAAAGGCGACTGGTCATTAGGGCCACAGCCCCACCTAGTGTCAGCAGAAAAAAGAATTACAAAAAAAATGCAAAAAAAATACATCTTCAAATATATTTTAAGATCATGTTTAATCATCTGATTCTTCTGTACATTGCTGTTTTAGTCTGTATTTTTCTAATTAGTGTCTACAGTGTGTCTATTGAGCCGTTTTGAGCGATGTGGGTCAAGCCCCGATCTAGCCGCTCTCTCTCACTGTCTAAGTGAATGGGTCCTGTAAAAACTACACTGCGCATGCTCAGAGTATTTTTCAATTCAATGTGTGCGGCAAAAACATAATCACCATAGGGGCCGTGTGCCTTGCATCCCCACCAAACGTAATCTCATAATTCAGAGAGCTGATTGGCTGTAAGTACTAGTGTGTGAAGAGGAGACGAGAGAGAGCAGCCTATAGAGGGGTGCAGTGACACGTCGTTGAGATTTTTGTCCAGAAGGATAGGCAAATGGACTTCATCTTCAAGTCAAGGAAAGATCCCATTTTATTGAAAATGGGATCTTACTAAGAGAGAACAATTCAATATTTAAATTATAAAATTAAATTTTGTGGGTATCCTTTTGTTGAACTGTCTGTTTAAAATTAATCGAAGCATCAGACAAAAAAAAGCTTTTGAAAAAAATATAATATTTTGATTTAGGTCAAAATATAATATTTGTAAACCTGAAGAGTCAGTGCCTCAGCAGCCATGAACCTCACTGCACGTCACTGCAGAAGCTTATATATAAACACCTACGTTTTTTGTGCCCCACCACTTTTGTACATATAAAAACGCCACTTACTTCAGTACGTTAAAAGGAAATATGAATATAAAGACATTTACAACTCTATGGATGTAAGTTATTAATGAATATAAATGAGGTTCAATTAGAAAGTGATCATGTGAGATCTCCAGCAGTGACAGAGTCAGTGAACTGACCTGAGAGTCTCCAGTCTGCAGTCTGGACTCTCCAGAAGATCTCTCAGCAGCTCCACTCCTGAATCCTGCAGAGCGCTCTCACTCAGGTCCAGATGTCTCAGATGGATGTTGGACTTCAGAGCTGAGATCAGAGCAGAACAGCTGATCTCTGACAAACTGCACCACCTCAGTCTGAAGAAAGAAAACATGATGTAACCAGTGGTTGCGTTAGACTTTTTCGTTGTCCGTCATTTTGACGGACAGGATCGTAACATTTCCGTCATAATCCATTATTACCCGTCATTTTATTTTTCATGTTTTAATGATGAGATGAGACATATTTAATATTTATGTTTGGGTACTGAGCAGCAAATGTTCATTCATTCATTATTTTTTAATGATTCATACAGAACTTTTAAGGGCATGGAGAAAAAAAAAGATGAACAGAGACACTGACCGTGTGGTCACTTTTCATGTCAACACGAACATGAATAGGCGCATTCACACCGCAGTA
Source organism: Gymnodraco acuticeps (assembly GCF_902827175.1). Classification (NCBI taxonomy): domain Eukaryota; kingdom Metazoa; phylum Chordata; class Actinopteri; order Perciformes; family Bathydraconidae; genus Gymnodraco; species Gymnodraco acuticeps. The sequence goes on from NW_022990849.1 coordinate 18,519, forward strand.
CTTTTCCCACAAAGGTTCATGAGAACTTAGTTCATGAGAACTCTTTAGTTCTCATGAACTAAGTACAGATCGCGTTCACACCGGAATAAGCTCCTGAGGGAGGATTAGGCAAATGAAGCCGCTGACATCACTTCTTCTTCTTCTGCTTTGGGTTTACTGGCAGGCCGCAAACCACTTCACGGCGTGTACTGCCGCCCAAAGTCCCCGGCCGGAAAGTCCCCGGAGTTGGGGACTGGTTTCAGTAGAAGCTGCTGGGACTCCCAGCAGCTTCTTCTGAAGCCTTCCGAGTAAATCGCCAGAACGCCGACACCTCCTCATCTCCACCGCTCCCATGTTTTATTTTGTGTTGCCATAAGTTAGTCTCTCTGCGTTTCTGTGCTGGGCTAATGCTAATGCTAATAATGCTAATGCGAGGATAATAAAATGGCGGCTTCACAAAACTTTTTGGGAGTTTTACGGGGCGTGGTTTGCAATCTGCCCAACCAATCAGACATAGGAACCTTTTTCTCCCTGCTCTCTAGCAGGGACTGAAAAGGGGGTGAAAAGGTTCTCATGAACTAATTTTAGTTCCGGCTCTTTTTGGTCTGAACTCAACATTTCTGAACTATATCGGAACTAAAGTGGGAAAAGTACTGCGGTGCGCCTAAGGATTTTTTTTTCCTGCACTGACAGCACAGCAGAGGGGGGCAGAGGCCGCTAAAAACACCACGACCATTGTGCCTAAACAGGCAAATATGAACAATGCCATCGTTTTAAATGAGACAATTACAATCAAAATATGAACAAAACATTTACAAGAACAACTCAATTGACCTGCTGTAGCCTAGCCTGAATGCTGATCTCTGCATCGTCGTGCACCCTCGGACAAATCCGTTACTCATCTTAGCTTTTCTACAGATGTCGCAGAACATTTTGCCGTCTTCCCTCCTCAGCCACTTAAACTCTTGCTCCCACTGAACCCGGTACTCCCGCTTGAACTCCTTGCCACTTGCTTGCCCCTCTGCCGCTGGCTGAACGTTGTCAGTTTTAGTCTTACTGGCTTGTCCTTCATCCTCCACCGCATCAATCCCTCTTTTTTCACCTCGTTTATCCACACCATCACAACTACTGGGCTCATTAAAAAAGCTTCGGACGATCAGCTGCCGTGACATTTTGCGATTGCTAAAGCCGGTTAATCAACGAGGTCAAAAACAAGACTAGACAATAGCTACTTAATATACACACACTCGCCACCAACTGGACAGGGGTGTTAATGACTAAATAATAGTTACAGACTACAGTAGAGTAGATCGCCCTCAGTTGACCTGGCCACTAAGGATGTAATATAATGTGGGCCGTTGGTGAACATTTTGGCGCTGTTCCGAGTTGTGTTCTAATCGGTCAAAATGACGGATTGCTTTCAGATTTTTCCGTCATTGTTAGAAAAAATCCGTCCCTGACGGAAAATATTCGGTTAACGCGACCTCTGGATAACTTTAGAAAACAAAGTTCCTGTTTGAAATAACTCCAGGTTTAATAATCTGTTCACAGTTAAACAGGGTTTTAATGTCAGAGATGATGCAGAAACAATCCACTGATAATCTGGAACTTTAACTTTGATCAGATGTTGAACAACTCCTTCCTCTCCCTCACAGCTCCTCAGTACTGACAGCATCTCCACTGACTCCTGGAGCACAGGGTGAGTCTGTGGAAGCTCAAACTCTCTCCCTCACACATTCACCTTCTCTCTGTTACTCTGATCAATATTCAGTCATTAGCAGAAACGGAACAAATAAAAATAACATTGTATTTGTTCAAATTCAGAAAATCATAAACACAAACAGATCAATATGAACTGCAGTCAGTGAACTGACCTGAGAGCCTCCAGTCTGCAGTTTGGACTCTTTAGTCCAGAACTCAGACGCTTCACTCCTGAATCCTGCAGAGGGTTCTCACCCAGGTCCAGATCTCTCAGATGGGAGGGGTCAGACTTCAGAGCTGAGGCCACGACTTCCCAGTGAGTTGCTGAGAGGTCACAGCCAGTAAGTCTATAATAAAACATATATTACAACATGTGTTAAAAAAAGACGAAACATTATATTGACCTCAAGATTTGACATGTTCTGATAGTGTAGTGGAGAGTTACGGTACGTCCACACAGCCGTGTTAAAAACATCTTGAAAATCTTGAAGGTGGGCGTGTCTGAAGCTTGGGGATTTTTTGCGAGCAACGCGACCAACAACCAATCACATGAATCTCTCGCCCCCGACATACAAAGCAATAGCAATGTTAAAACGAAGTAAACTGGATATAAAATCCCCAAACAGGCGAAAACCTACCAGTTTCACCCACTGTCTCTGCGACCTCCCTCCATGCCTGGTTCCTCCGGTTTGTATCCCGGTAAGTTAATAGGGACTGGTCATAAAGAACCGGGTTATTTGCTACCGCAATAACTAATTTCTCCTCCATTTTCAGGAATGTAGAAAATGAACTGCGGTGGTCTGGCTCTCCCAGCTTGCACGTGGTTTGATTGGCTAGCGCTTGTACTCTCAGATATGCATAAACGGGATTTGATTGGCTGACGCTTTCACCTCAGCTTCAAAAGTTGAACATTGCTCAACTTTTGAATCCTGAAAATCCTGGAAATCTTCGCTTTGCTTCCCACAATGCAGTTCGGCGAAAAGTGAGGCAACGTGACGTCACTCCATTCAAAGTGAATGGGCAGAAGCGTTGGAAGATTTTTTAACGCGGCTGTGTGGACGGGCCGTTAGAGATAACTCAGTGTTGGCACTAGTTTTGTGTCTATCACTAGGTTCACCCCAGTGTGTCGGCAACACATACAGATATGTGTGTGTGTGTGTGTCTGTGTGTGTGGTTTTTCCTCTAAGGGAAATAAACAAAATACAATCAATATAAGATAACTTTTGCATACATAAATAATATACATAATATTCCCAAAGCTTATAGAAATAATAGTCTAGACAAGCTATAATAAAACATGTCTCCCTTCACCTATAATAAAAAACACATTAACACATGATGTCAAACACTCATTATCAGGGACACACAGAGATTCTAAGTTAAGCTACCGCTAATGCTAACGTTCCACTTCCGGTCTTTGGACCTCCTGCAGCTTTACTTCCGGCGCACATCACCCTCTGAAACATGACGTCACCCAAAACACGTGGGTCAGCCCCTCCCCACTATGAAGACACAACTAAACAGGTATCAACTCTGTATAATATATATATATATATATATATATATATACATATATATATATATATATATAACCAGGGTTCGAGTTATAAACTGAGCTCTATGGGGGTCTTTAAAACTAACGTGTGCGTACGCACGCTCACACGCAAACATTATACACCCACCCAGGCCACTACCAGTTTTTTTTTGTGCCATTTTGATGGATTTATTTGTCAATATTTACAGCGTTGCAGCCCATAGTGATAGCCCTATAGTTTAAATCTACTACCCCAGAATAAACACATGGATGTATTTAAAAAAATGTTCAAATGTATTTAGGAACCTATCCATGTAAGATATATTTTTTTATTTTGGAGTTAAATGCATTAATCTGGTGCACTTTGAGGGGAAAATAAATAGACTAGATATGGAAACACCCATATGAAACATAACTGTATTTAAATAATCATAAAATCATAAGAACATGGCCATAACCAATAACATACCATATCCAATATTACAAAACATTGAAACTTGTTTATTTATGTATTTCCCCTCCTGAATCAGCCTAACCTGTCTCCCTCCTCTCCCCCTGCTCCTCTTAGAGGCACCAGCAAAGACTTTAAAAGTGTATCTTACCTTTTTTCTCACCTAGTTAACATTTTCTTTCTTTTTATTCATGCATATTTTTCTAATCACTATTCACTACCCCCTCAAATGGAAATATGTGTTTACATAAATGGTGACCAAACCGTTTGAGAACAACTGAGATAACTGACTAAGTTAACTTGCCCATCTAAACACTCAGAGAGTCCTTAACCTCACACTGTAAAAAAAGATCGTAATTTTACAGGAAATAACTGTACATTGTTATAGTAAGTATCATGTTTTTTTAAATAACTTGCAAAATCCTGTAAAATGACAGATATTAACTATAAATTAACAAGCCAAAACATTATTTTAAGTATTTTGACGATAACAACAAATAATGTTTATTTCCTTCTTTTTTTTTTACAGTAAATGTACTATATAATATTTACAGTATTTTTGCACTTTCAGAAAATACATGCAGATGTACGTAAAATAAAAAGTATTATCTGTAATTAAATATGTAACTTGTAATATAAAAGTGTATTACTATTATAAGACTTTAAGATATTTCTTTGTAATTTTAAGGTAAACATAAAACTGTAAAAAAAAGCATCAAATATATATATTTTTTAAATGTAACACATTTTTACATAAATCATTTTCTCAATATTCGATTGAATCCACCACAAACATAACATATCCAATGTTGAAACAAAAGTAAATAAATATGTTTTCATTAAATTCCTAACTTGTAAACATCTACAGTTGACAATATCATTAAATAAAATAAAAATCATAGAAAGTGGAGAAATCTCTGCAGGGAGGACCAAGGTTTAAACACACACTGTTATTTACTCAACAATAAGTCACAGTTATCCTTGTTTTATTTATGTGTTCTGTTGCTGTGTTTTTTTTTTCTCCATTGGTCAATGTAACCAGTAATAAACCTTAGTTTTACAGTATAATGTATGGTTTTCGGATTCTGGCAGACAGCCAGAGCTACGGCACTTGAAATAGAATTCAGCCAAAACACGGCAAACAAGTCAAGCATGTTTGGAATGAGTCCACAACACTCCTGATTGGTTAATATAAACGTAATCAAATAAACCTGCCAATGAGAACTGTCAGCGCCTGCGGGTCTCCTCCAAGCTGTCTGTATGTCTGCTGCAGGAGTTTATGGATTAATATCGGGATCGTTTTACATCTACAGGTTAAATATGAGCATCGGGACGTCAACAAAGAACAGAAGACTTGAGATCTGGTGAGTCCCGCAACTGTAATGGAGTTAATCATGTATTTAGATAATCCTTAGTTTGTGAATGTTTTATTTTGTATTTAAGGTTACGTTTCTTCTTCTAGTTAGCTGAGTTTCTTCCCGTTAAGTTGGTATGCATAATTAATAGGTTGTTAAATGTTAAGAAGCCCTGAGATGCTGTTTCTTGCAAGATGTTGGTGCTCCCGGGAAACCCGGCTTAACAGGTGGCAGCTAACATTAGCTTACAGTTTATTGCAGTGCTGCCCCCCCTCTCGTCTCCAACACGGGAGAATTACACATAAACATGCAGCGGGGTGTCACAGTGTTGTCGCCAAGTTTAATGTAAAGTTTCACAGCTTTCTTACAGCGGAATCTAGTTTGTTAATGTTCAGTAGCCAACAGCTAGCATAGCATAAACAGCTAACCGCTAATGTTCGGCTAACTTGCTAGTTAGCTCTGCTCTATATATTACAAGCTAACATGACTAGCTAATGTCACACTGTGTGAACTAAAATACTTTTTGTATTACTACATCATACATGCTTGGTCCAAATCACTGCTAAAAGTAATTATTTTTGAAAATGCATAGTAAAGAAACACTCAGCCATGCATGAAATAACATAGCAAAATAATACAGGTAATGTTTGACCCATGTTGTGCCTTAGAAGTGTAGTGATAAAAACATGATTTTTATTCAAAAAGTAAGAAAGGGAAAAATAAGAATTGGTGTTGATCCAAAACAGGTTAATTGAGGAATACCTGGAATCCTGAATGGTTAAAGTAATGTATTGCAAATATATTTACAATTAAAACTAATTCGGGTCACTTTTGACACATGTTGGTTGTATGTTGTGTAGGGATGGGAATTTGAAAGCAAATGTATATTCGACCCCCCAAAAAGTATTTTTTTTGTATTTTTTTTTACCCAATTTTTTTTCAATAATTTTTGGAACTAAAAACATACATGTTCAAATAAGTGTAGAAACCAAGTCGAATTTGTCAAATGTATTGAACTGGTGATCACAGTTTGACAGCTATAGGCCTACAGCTTTCATGTGCGGAGGCGATTCACAATCAGCCCAGCTGTAGAGAAGACCATCTCAGCTGGAACGGAGGTTGCGGGTATAGCAAGGTATAGCACAGTGGTTCCCAAACGGTGTGCCGCGAGGCAAGTCCGGGTGTGCCGTGGGATTTTGTGCAACCATACGTTATTCTTGCAATATACAACTACACAAAAATAATTATTTTTTAATTTACTATCAGTACTTTGTAGGTTTATATGTACGTAATCTGCGCGACTTGTGCGTCCACATCTCCACGTGAAGTGCTGCATAAACATGGCTGAGTCAGCGATAACTCTCGAGGGGTGGAGGTATGCCCATTACTTTGAGTTTGTCCGAAGAATAGACAGGAATGTGACGGTGAGGTGCAAACTGTGTCCAGGCCAGAAGCTGTTATCCACTGCTGGAAACACCACGTGGTCAAACCTCAACAACACCTGCAAAGAACACATGCTAAGGTGAAGCTAACGCACACGCTATTTGTTGTTTGTTTATATCACGTTTAAAGTAATACATTTATAATTTATAATTTGTAGTTCAGGACCATGGACAATGCAGCTGCCTTGCATTGACAGTTCTCTGTGCTGAATTTCTGCTGGGTTTCCTTTGCCTCATTTTTAATGTTGTGACCTGTCTGGTTTAAATGAGTGTGTTGCTGCTTTGATGAAGCCTAATTTGATAAAGTTTCAAATTAATTTCTGAAATATTTCACGAGTAATATAGTTGTCTTTGTCACATTTTATTTGGCATTAGTAAATAATTATGCACATTTACAGATATTTTACATGATATGAGTGATAACACGTGTTATAAGGGCTATTTTGCACAATAGGTGTGCCTTGAGATTTTTATTATAGATAATAATAATTATAGAAATTATATATATATATATAATTTAATTTGGCATAGTTTGACCTCTACACCGCACTCACTAACCTGGTCGAAATATTACTCCTTTTTGACGCCATGTCTGTTGTGTAGGACTCTTCTTAGTGTAAATAATTACCGGACTATGACTGGTAAAATATGTTGAATACCGGCAAAACTAAATCTCTCCAGTCAAAATGTCTATGTACTTTGCCGCCACACACGGTTGCCAAGCAGCGCTTATTGTTGTTTAGGCTGGCCACTCATGTGTCGCGAGTGTTGACAGGGGGCGGGGGAGCACGCTCATGAACTGTTAGCGCCGTAACCTCGCAACGGCTGCGGAGCGCATTTGCGCCACATTTGGTTTGAGTCTGCGTGATCTGCGTGTAGGGAGGGGCAGCAGCCATATCTTTAGCTAGAACTAGCTAGATCTGATGGATTTGGACATAAACACGAGTGAAGTATAACCGGACGCGAGAGAGAGAGAGAGATCAGCACCTGCAGCTCTGCCCGCTGTGAGGAACCGGTGAGCGGAGCAAAACACACCTTTTAGACGTCAACTAACACATTTAGCTATGGCACTGTCGTGTGTATATATATATATATATATATATATATATATATACATTGAATTATTCAATTATTCAATTTGATAATATGTAATCAACTTAGGCATCACTCCCAAAAAAATAATAATTCATAACTCATATTTGAACACATGAATAATTATTTGAATACCTGAATAATTTCGAATATTCGATTAATTGTTCCCATCCATAATGTTGTGTAACAAATGGTTAACATGACAGCTGTGATGTTCACTCTTTTGACAGAGCACCAGTGGACAGTGAGGACCATGGAAGAGAAGATGTGATGGCTTTGTGTGGAAAGCTGCTTACGCCAGCTCCTCGTCAGTTTCTCCAGGCAGCACCCAGCTATTCTTCCATCTTGCAGATGAAAATACTTTGATATGTAAGTAATGACTAACTTGTGTCTAACATAATATTGAATGTGGTTTAGTAAAGTATTTAAAAATACCCCACATTGTACATGTACAGGACAATCAGACCTTGTTCAACAAAGATCATCAGACAATTGTTTTGTCTTTGAGGTACAGCCGCAGCAGAGAGTCTGAGTTTGAAGAAAACACTAACATTTTATTTAGTGTTGTTTAATCAATCAATATTTACTGGTCTTGAATTTCCTCACTGGATTACAAAATGCTCGAATCTTATTGTCCAGGGACATTATGCAGATGTAATCACTTGAAGATGAAAATATAGGTTCAGCGATATGTACAATTTTAAGGAAATAGACTGTTAGCGGTATTCACCGAAGCTCCGCAGCTGTAGCTAGGCGCTGCTAATGGAAACTCAAGTGCTCAATTTGTTTGTCTTCGAAATCCCAGTTGTACTTCGCTAACACGCAGTGCCTGGGAGGGTGCGCTTTATTGTTCCCACCCTTACCTCATTTATGGACTAGGTCATGTTAGACAAGCAACCCAGTGGTTAGTTTTAGGGTAAGTTCCATTGTGTTTTTATTTATTTATTCACTTTAAGAGAAAGGGATTTCAGAAACAAGTCTCAAGTTTTGCTCGAGGTAAAATTAACGTGTGTGTGTGTGTGTGTTATAAGATTTAGGGGATCTATTGGCAGCTGCTGATAATAACATCCATCATTATGGTTTACTAATAGTTATCACTTCACTTCCTCCTCCAGCACCTGGACACAGCAGGAACATACGCCAGGACCCTGTTTGTGGACTTCAGCTCTGCCTTCAACATAACCCTCTGGCAGGAGGCTGCGCTCCATCAGGACCAGAACCTCTCTCCATCAGGACCAGAACCTCTCTTCATCAGGACCAGAACCTCTCTTCATCAGGACCAGAACCTCTCTCCATCAGGACCAGAACCTCTCTTCATCAGGACCAGAACCTCTCTCCATCAGGACCAGAACCTCTCTCCATCAGGACCAGAACCTCTCTCCATCAGGACCAACACCTCTCTCCATCAGGACCAGAACCTCTCTCCATCAGGACCAGAACCTCTCTCCATCGGGACCAACACCCCTCTCCATCGGGAACAACACCTCTCTCCATCGGGACCAGAACCTCTCCATCGGGACCAAAACCTCTCTACATCGGGACCGACACCTCTCTCCATCGGGACCAACACCTCTCTCCATCGGGACCAGAACCTCTCCATCAGGACCAGAACCTCTCTCCATCAGTACCAACACCATCAGTACCAACACCTCTCTCCATCAGGACCAGAACCTCTCTCCATCAGGACCAGAACCTCTCTCCATCAGGACCAGAACCTCTCTCCATCAGGACCAGAACCTATCGCCACCTCAACAAGGCCCGCCCCCCCACTGACACGTTACCTCAGCCACAACGCAGACTCTATGCATTACATAATGGAGATCACAGGATGGTAAATAATGCAATGTTTAAATATTGCTTACAGCACATATTTTATATTCTATGATTTATTGCATTCTATTTCGTAAATAGTAATAGTATGTAAATTACTGCTTTATTTTATTTCTATCTTACTATATTTTTATTACAGTGTTCTTAATATCTGTGTACTTTTTTAGATTTTTATTTGTACGACACCTAGTCAAATTCCTCGTACGTGTGAACCTACCTGGCAATAAACCTGTTTCTGATTCTGATCTGTTTGTCCTCTAGGTTGCACTGCCACGTCTACAGTAGCGCAGAATGGACAGAGGAAACATGATTGGGCCTCGAGTTTTTTGCAGCCAATATTCATTCTCCTACAAACTTGGGATAGGAGGGTGAATGAACAAGTTATCCATTGGTTGGAACCTACCATTGTTAGACGTACTAAATCCTGCACACTGCTCCTTCAAATTGACAATGTGAACATATGTCGCCATTTTGCAATTTTTGTTATTTTCAGTTGAGAATGTTTCAAAAAAAATTCAACTTACTTTTTGTTTCTACTGTTTATAAGTATGGTGTTTACATATTAAATGCTGTATTCATTTGTTGGACTATAATTCTACAAATATTTTTATATTTTAAGTTTTCAGAGTAATTGTTTCCTACAGAACATTTTGTGATGTCATTTTGTTGAACCTGTAAAAAAACAAACAGCTGTAAGATAACAGTATTCTAGCTGTAGAACTTTAGGTTTTGTATTTATTTTAGTGTTTGATCATACAAATCTAATAAAAAAAAATGTAAAACTGTTTTTCTCATCAGAACTTTATTCAAGGTATTTTAATGTAACATTTTAAGACAATGGATTTTGAAAAGAGAGGAAAGTTTCCTCTAAAAATCTTTAAGGACAATTTCTGTATACTAATTGCTTTTGCGCTTTATTTCAGTTAAAGTATTTTTACTTTAATTTTATGGTTTTTGTTTGGCAGTCATTTTGACATTTTTTTTACGGATTTTTGCACGTAGAAGTTTTAGTGCTGTAATTGTATTAAAGGTTATTGACTGTAAAAAGAGACGATAAATCTTTAAGATTACAGTGTTTTCCTGTAAAATTGTTAAGGACTATTCCTGTAAATTAATGGCTTATTCACTTTATTTCAGTTAAAGTATTTTACTTTAATTTAAGGGTTTTTGTTTGTCAGCCGCTGCTGCCAGTACTTTGACCATTTTTTTTTACGAGTTTTTTTTTTTTATTACCCTTGGCACCTGAGCTATAGTTATCAGAGGCTCTCAGTCTGACAGTAGAGCTCTCCCTCCACCTTGTTGTTGAAACATCTCCTTAAATCCATTAGCGTAGCTAGCTAGCACCAGTGCTAACAACAATACAAGTAACCGGTGCGCGCGCTCTCTCTCTCTCGCGCGCCACAGGAAACCTCGCGGTCCTCCCGATGGCCAGTCCGGGCCTGCACACACACACACACACACACACTCAGTAGCAGCCCTCTAATGCTACAAATGTAAATATGAAAAGGTTCAACTATGCACACACATCATCTCGGCTCGCGCAGCACGCTCACAGGCATAGATTGGAGGTGCAGTGCAGGCATATTGTCATTCAAGAGATCCGTAGTTCTTTTGGAAAACATGTTTTTCTTTTAGCCTATTTACCTTGTTAAAGTAAATAATACTCATTACATTGACACATGCATTATTTGTGATTCAAATAATGGTTGTTGGTAATGTATAGAGTGGCGATGTCACGCCCATCTACTTCCGGTCCATGGGACTTTATTTCGGAAAAATTATGTATTGAAGTCAATGGAGAGAGAAAACGTATCTTTCGATCCAGTTTTAATTGTGCCATGAATCACACATGATGTTTGTCAATCTTAACAAATAATTTCCATGTCAAAAAAGTCACAGTTTGTTGTAAAACTGTTGAAATATAAGACTATGAAAAATACGCAACTAGAAAGACTAAAAATCCCAGAGTCGCGTAAGTGATGTCATAACTGTTTTCCTCCACTAAGAGATAGCTCAGATCAGTGCCATATAGATATAATCTATCTATATGGCGCTGGCTAAGATAAGATAACTTTAACAAGATGCCTGTGTGCTTATTACCAGGTTGTTATCATACCAGCAGTCTTGCTCGTTCTTTCGCTTCCCGTCTTTTCAAAGGACCAGGAGTGGCTGGATCAAGTTAGCTACCTAGCTAGTAGCTAGCACGTTAGTTAGCATTACAGCCTTGTCATTTGTATTAGCCTTAATATGAAGTAACATTAATTAACCCAACATGTTAAACAGTAAGAGTAGTAGTCATATTTCGTGAACCCTTTGAAGAGTACTGTCACACCGGTGTGATCATTCTATAATACACAATTTAAGCCCGGGGGAGAAATGCTTACGCTACATTGGCGATCGCCGATCTTTTCTACTTCATGCTATCTGCACAAATGGTTGACATTAAACATTAAAAAGACCAGGCAGTTCAGAGAGAATCAAAGGAAGGCAGGCAGGCAGCTTTGAATGACATTCTTCTGGACCTGTTTCATTGTGGTGATAGTGAGGATAGTTCATCCTTTTGTTGACAAGACAGTAGTGACGGCCATCTTGGTGACGTGTGTTGTTGTGCAAGACCAGAGATGTAGTTCATTCAGCGTTTCACACAAACAAATGTGTTACTTCACAGTTTTACGACACATTCTTTTCTTTTTGACTTGCAAAATTATCTTTTAAATTGACAAACATCATATGTGTAATTCGTGGCACAATTCAAACGGGATCGAAAGATAATCTTTCTCTCTCCATTGACTTCAATACATAATTTTTTCCAAATAAGGTCCCATGGAGGTCCACCGGAAGGGGAGGGACTTCGCCACTCTATTCGCGACCCCCACAGATGTATGATTTCACTGCGTCCGTGGGAGCTCCCACATAACTTGAACCCTGTATATAACTATAACTTTGGTGCCTTTTCTACAGATAGACCTTTGCTGTTAGTGCATTTAATATAATGTATAATAATATATGATAATAGAGTGTAATGAGTTGTCAGTGTGATCTGATCACATCTGATCTGTGCTCCTGCTGTCACTGACTGTTGCCAAAAGAAACAGAAATTAAATGAATCACTTGACAATATTAGAGATGTACATATTTAAATGTTAGTTAACATTTGGATGTGAATGATGGATGAAGGATGTTTTGGCTTCTCTGAGCATCTGGACATTTATTGCGCACACAAACACAATTAACAAACCAATAAAGTTTCAATATGTTCAACTTGATACCATCAGATTTTCCCAGTATATCAGCATTAAGACATAACTCTGTTATTGGTGGGAAATTATATAGATCTGATTTTAAACTCGAACACATTGTGATCAAAACATGTGTTTAATGATAAAGAAACTACTAGAAAGTAATCATTACAAAATGGGTTGTTGCTACACTTGAGGTTTGGAGGGAAGTCTGTCGTAATCAAAAACTATATGAAGATTTAATCTTCCTGAAAGGAATGCGAACTGATCAAGACTTCCCTCCTCACAAACTTAACAAAGACCATCACATGTTTAAACTATGGGCTTCTAAGGGCTTGAGGACATTTGGACAAATGTTCGGTGATAAAGACGTGAAATCCTTTGAACAGCGTTCGTTACAATATGATTTACTGAAATACCATTTATTCAGATTCTTTCAGTGATGAGTTATCTTTCCGGCATTTAAAAAAGAGATCTTTTCATGACATCAAGCCATTGATAAAATACATGCTTACAGTTTATGACCCTGGAGTGGAAACAACATTTCTAACTAAGATGGTTCAAATATTACAATTAAAAAATCAAGATGAACACAGTATTATTAATGCAACAGATCAATGGGGAAATGAATGATCCTGCAATATACCAGTAGATTGGGAACAAATGTGCAGAAACATTCATAACACAACCAACTCAAACTAATGAAGCTTAGCGCAAGTTCAAGCAGGAAGACCAAGCTCTTTATTCATATTACACGTCACTTCTTTACCCTCTCCTCCCTCATTAAGTGATCGGGGAGGTCACTCCTCAGCTCTCACAAGCCTATCGTTGCACCCGCTAATCCCTTTATATCTGCTCTTCCCTCTTGTCAGCTGTCATTCCATGTGACAATACGCAAATGGTAGTACACTAATACTCCTCTTCCGTTAAACACTCAGGAATATATAACCTCAAGATGTCTAATTCAGACTTTTCCGACAACGAACCTTTTTCGAAGGATCTCGATCCTGGCTCCGACGTACCTCCAGAAGTAGCTTCCAACTCCTCAAACCACCGGCGCATGAGCGCCCGTCTGGCTTCCCGTGGCGGCTCACGTACGGCAGAGGCAGACTTCCTCTTCTCCCATCTACTGCAGCAGGGTATTTCTGCAGCCCCAGATCTCCCTCTCTCCCAGCTTCGGGAGCTCTCGGACCAAGTCTCCGGCGCGGTCCCCCAGCCCAAGCCAGCAGCTCCAGCCAGCTCTCCCGAGAGATCAGGGTGAGGGCGCGGGAGCAGCCGCGGGGGAAAAAGGACAAGGAAGGCGAGTCCTCCACGAGCTCGCTCGTCGAAAAAATCCACCCCTTCCCAGGCTCACCCCAGCGCCGACCAGCCCGGGAGCACCGGAAACCAGCCCCTCACGGACGTTAGCTTAGCAAATACCCTGCAATCTCTGGCAAGCTCCTTGCTGCTAATCAACGCTCGCCTCCAGTCCATGGAAAAGGGCCCTGCTGGAGCTTCAACCTCTTCCGCGAACAGGGCCGGATCTTCTGCTTCGGTACCGCCAGGGTTTATGCCGGGTCAGTCTTTTACATCCACAAGCGGTAGCTCCCTCTCACTCCCTGGCTTCCGCCCTCCCAGCTCCTCCTTCAGGCAGGATTCACATTCCCCAAGCCGCTAACATTTCCTCACGGTTTAGAGCTAAAATTCTCGAAGGGAAAGACATTAATCTCGTCAGCCTTATTTTGCCTTCCCCGGAGTGCGACAAGTCCATTGCCACAGGAGGAAGCATCACTGCCGTCTTCAAGTCTTCAGACCCCCGGCTCCTCAAAGACCTCAGCATAGGGCAATTTCTGGTTGCTTTTGGCATCTTTCGGGACGTTCTCTGTTCAGTTTACCCCGAAAGAAGGATCGAATTAGATGCTTATCTGGCCATGATCGGTGATCTTCACCTTAAATACGGAAGATCCGTTTTCTACTTTTACCATAAAAGTTTTTCAAGCAAAGCAGCGCTTCACTTAGCCCATCACAACGTTCGCCTGGATTGGTCCATGCTGGACACCGAGCTGCTCGTGATGGCTACCGGCGGCCATCAAGTCGCTACGTGCAACAGCTGCGGGGCGCAGGGCCACACCTCCCCTTTCTGCCCTTCGGTACCTCTCTCCGGGCCTAGAGTCTTTCCCACGCCGTTTTACGGGAATAATAGTCAAAGCCGTCAGGTGCAGCATAGGCAAGACGAGAAGATTTGTCATAACTTTAACGAAAACGTGTGCTCCCACCCATATTGTACATTCCTCCACATCTGCAGTTCCTGCAAGGACGCTCATCCGAGGTCTGTATGCCCCAGGCGCAACCGCAGCTTTGCCACTACTTCGCGCCAGGAACCACGTGGCAGATAATCTTTCGAACCATCCCCCCCTACCCCCATTAACGCCACACATTAGCAGCGGCCTTATCTACTCACTCAGACACTCAATGAGTCTTCTTTTTTTTTTATTCACGGATGCTGCCCCATCCGTGGTTTTGGGGGGTTTCTTTCAGGGAGAAAGAGAAGTTCATGTAAGATGATAGAAGACAGTCTAATCACCCAATCCTATGTCTCACCGTGGCGTAATTAAACTGCTAATTAAGCTAGTCCTATCATTTTATGCTGCGCATATTGCACTCATTTATATTTGGTTTCATGCTCACATGGCTTACGATAAACCAGGGTATGATATTCATGCATTATTGTACTCAAGCTAACAGCTGCATTACATTGTCTACATCTCCCTCTTCGCCCGGACATCGGCTCGTGCCGGCAATCAAAGATCTCTCCAGTTTACCTATGGTAAACATGCATATAACTAGTGGTGGTGTCTTAATAGCATTTCAGGGCTTCGTCCAGGATAGGTGCAGCAACCCTGCCGCAATCAAGGTAATTATTCCTCATCCCTACAACAACCGGACGGTGGTCCTCCTCTGCCTTCACATCCTACATTCGCCCGGACAGCAACGTCGCACGGCCATCCAAAGATCTCTCTCTAACCTGGTATTTATGCATTTTAGTGGTAGTGTTCATCTGTGTATGTTTAACCCTGCATCGCAGGTCATCGACCATCGTGTCGGCAATGTTTAGTGGTAGTGTTCACGTAAGCCCGGCACTGATTCCGGCAGTCGACCTCCGGGTCAGCATCTTATGATGTACAGTAAGCCCGGCAGCGATTCCGGCTGTTGTTTAGTGGTAGTACGTAAGCCCGGCACTGATTCCGGCCGTCGGCTCAAGCATCCTATGATGTACAGTAAGCCCGGCAGCGATTCCGGCCGTTGTTTATTATTATTACATGTTACTTGTTAGACGCTTTTATCCAAAGCGACTTACATACTCAATACTGTGGGCAATCCCCACAGGAGCAATTTGGGGTGAAGTGTCTTGCCCAGGGACACAACGACATGCTGACTGCAGCGAGGTTTGAACCTGTGACCCCCTGATCCGAACACCTACGGACAACCCACTACGCCACACGCCTTTAGTGGTAGTACGTAAGCCCGGCAGTGATTCCGGCCGTTGTTTAGTGGTAGTGTTCTCGTAAGTCCGGCGCTGATTCCGGCCGTCGACCTTTGGGTCAGCATCTTATGATGTACAGTAAACCCGGCAGTGATTCCGGCCGATTGTTTAATCCACATGTTAATCTCTCATTTCATCCATAGATCACCGCAGTCAGCCCACAAGGTAAGAAACTCATTACAGCTCAGTATGTCATACTTCACTTCTTTGGGGGTTTCTTCTGAGCGGTTCTTCCCCTCCTGAATGATAATCCTGCAAACCGGGGCCTAATCGCCAAACACCATTCCATTCTCCTGTCTCAATTCTAGCAATCATTATTTCATTCATATGACGTGTCCAAGTAATAAATATGTATTTCATACATCAACGTCTCTCCTGATTGAAATGAAGCTTAGTGCAAGTTCAAGCAGGAAGACCAAGCTCTGCATTCATATTACACGTCACTTCTTTACCCTCTCCTCCCTCATTAAGTGATCGGGGGCGTCACTGCCCAGCTAACCAATCACTCCTCTCTCCATTCTCACAAGCCTATCGTTGCACCCACTAATCCCTTTATATCTGCTCTTCCCTCTTGTCAGCTGTCATTCCAGGTGACAATACGCAACCCTCCTCCACCCCTTTCGGTTCCCGTCTCCTACAGGACCAAGCTAATCCTTCTCCCTTCAGACCGGTCCCACCTACTTATCACCACCACCAGTGTCTAGACCCCGGGTGTTTCTTCGGAGCGGTTCTTCCCCTCCTGAATGATAATCCTGCAAACCGGGGCCTAATCGCCAAACACCATTCCATTCTCCTGTCTCAATTCTGGCAATCATTATTTCATTCATATGACGTGTCCCAGTAATAAATATGTATTTCATACATCAATGTCTCTCCTGATTGAACTGGAAAGAATACACATGAAGCTTTTAATTCCACACTTTAAGACACCCCAGATTCAAAGTGAATACAAAGAAAGCCTCACTTCCAAACGCTGGAGAGAACGCGCTGAGCAGAAACCAGACACATATATTCTGGGCCTGTAATGTGTTGGGAGACTTCTGGGAAACAGTTTGAAGAGAAATGTCCAATATCTTGATCTCTCAACAAAAACCCATTGTCCCTATTACTGGGGGAACACCAGAGGAGATACAAAAAGATTCCTATCTATTTCTGGTCATTAGAAAAGAGATCAAACAAATGACAAGGAATTGTCTGAAAGATAATAACTTAGTAAACTTACAATGGAATAACTTAGTAAATGAAATCTATGTAACGGAGAAAATCAACTAGATTAGAAACCAAATGCATATCTTTGAGGAAAGGGGGGAGGAATGGGTCAGTGTAGAACAATATAGTGAATATAATTAATGTGTACCTGAGTATTCATAATGTATTCATAATGTATCCATTCTTTTATTTCTAATATTATTAATACTATTATGTTATTGTGTCTTTTCTGATTGGTCATCTGTTATGTAGTTCATCTATGTACTGAGATGTGTTTATTTTGTTCTGAATGTTTTGTGAATATTTTCTTAAAAAGCAAAGAAAGTAATAATAACATGTTTCTGTGATAACTGTAAGTCCTGCTGTGTGGTGTGATCACATGCTGAGAAACCTCTCAAGTCCTTCATGTGTTTGACATGTCGCCTCCTTCACTCAATATGAAGAGAGAAACGCTTCAGTTTAAATAAATTTTAAATAAATAGAAGAACAGTGTTGGTTTTATTTTGCCCTCAGTATTTAAACAGCAGAAATGTTATCGTGTTTATTTGAATAATTAAACTCCTGATCCACTTTAGATTACAAAGTTAATCACATCTGGACTTACTTGGCCTTCCTGCAGTTCCTCACAGCTGGAAGCAGTCTATGTCGTCCATCCAATGATGTTTTGTACTTCTCCAGGTCAAACTCATCCAGAACCTCCTCTGACATCTGCAGCATGTAGGCCAGAGCAGAGCAGTGGATCTCAGAGAGTCTCTCCTCTGATCTGTTCTCTGACTTCAGGAACTCTGTGATCTCCTGATGTACTGAGAGGTCTTTCATCTCTGTCAGACAGTGGAAGATGTTGATCATCCTGTCGGGAGACATTTTATAACTGCTCATCTCCTTCAGGTTGCTGATGGCTCTCTGGATGGTTTCTGGTCTGTTGTCTGTGCGACCCAGCAGGCCTCCTAACAGACTCTGGTTGGACTCCAGAGAGAGGCCGTGGAGAAAGCGGACAAACAGGTCCAGGTGGCCATTTTCACTCCAGACGGATTTCTGCATGGCTCCCTTCAGGAAGACATCCAGGGATGGGTAATCCTGATCTCTGTTGTTGTTAAAGTCTCCCTGCAGGAAGTCCTTCAGTACCTCTGTGTCTCTGTTGGTGTAACAGTGCAACAAGTAGACTGCAGCCAGAAACTCCTGAATGCTCAGATGAACAAAGCAGTAGACTGTTTTCTGGAAGATCACACTCTCTCTTTTGAAGATCTCTGTACAAACTCCTGAGTGCACCAAGGCCTCAGTGACATCAAGACCACAGCGCTGCAGGTCTTCTTGGTAGAACATGATGTGTCCTTTCTCCAGATGTTCAAACGCCAGCCTCCCCAGCTTCAGAAGAACCTCCCTGTCAGCCTCCGTCAGCTGCTGTGGACTCGTCTCATGTCCCTCTTCATACTTCTGCTTCTTCCTCTTGGTCTGGACCAGCAGGAAGTGTGAGTACATGCCAGTGAGGGTCTGGGGCAGCTCTCCTCTCTGGTCTGTAGTCAACATGTGGTCCAGAACTGCAGCAGTGATCCAGCAGAAGACTGGGATCAGACACATGATGTGGAGGCTCCTGGAGCTCTTGATGTGAGAGATGATTCTGCTGGACAGGTCTTCATCACTCGATCTCCTCCTGAAGTACTCCTCCTTCTGGGCGTCAGTGAAGCCTCGTACTTCTGTTACCCTGTCCACACACTCAGGAGGGATCTGATTGGCCGCTGCAGGTCTGGAAGTTATCCAGACGAGAGCCGAGGGAAGCAGCTTCCCCCTGATGAGGTTTGTCAGCAGCACGTTGACTGAGGACTGCTGAGAGACATCAGACACAACCTCACTGTTTCTGAAGTCCAGAGAAAGTCTGCTTTCATCCAGGCCGTCAAAGATGAGCAGCACTTTACAGACAGCCAGCTGCTCTGCTGTGACCTCCTGTAAGGTTGGATGGAAAACATGGAGCAGCCTGAGAAGACTGTACTGCTCTCCTTTGACCAGGTTCAGCTCCCTGAAGGAGAGCGGGATCACCAGACTGACATCTTGGTTTCCCAAACCCTCAGCCCAGTCCAGAGTGAACTTCTGCACTGAGAAGGTTTTTCCAACTCCAGCGACTCCGTTGGTCAGGACCGCTCTGATGGGAGTCTGTTGGTCCGGTAAGGCTTTAAAGATGTCCTGGCACTTGATTGGAGTGTCCTGGAGGGGCTTCTTCTTGGAAGCTGTCTCCAGCTGCCTCACCTCATGTTGGGTATTAACCTCTTCACTCTGGCCTTGTGTGATGTAGAGCTCAGTGAAGATGCTGTTGAGGAGGGTTTCACTTTGACCAGTTCCTTCAGTCACACGTTCACATCTCCTCCTCAGACTGAGCCTATGTTCATCTAGAACCTCCTGCAGACCACGTTCTGCTGGAAGAGAAGGGAACGTGAGAGAATGAGGAAAATGCTCTGAGAATCTAATTATAACAATAAAACAACAAACAACAGACTGAGTTTAAATGTTGTATAAACAGCTTACTGTCTCTGCTCTACAACAGTATACATATTCAGAAACAAAGGAACCAGGACGAGGAATACAACGCTGCGTGTGTTCGGCCTCTTACCTCGTACAGTTCTGGTCTGGCTGGCTGTCTGCAGTCCAGCTCTGGTTCTGGGTCTTTCTCCACACTGGGGACAGGAGGGGTCTCCTGATGGAGGTCTCTGCTCCCAGTATGAGGTGATGCACTGTCTGCAGAACCAGTGTCCACAGCTGGTAGAGATTGGATCCTTCAGGACGTCCTGACACAGAGCACAGCTGGACAGCTGCTCCTCCACAGGAACACCACTCTTCCTCTTCCCTCTGTGGAGATGAACACATCCTTTACAGCACGTTACATTAGTGGAGCTGATTCTCACCAATGGGCAGAGCGTCACAAACGTCTCTCTCAAGACTCTTCTCCTCCAGTAGGACTCAGGTGAGGGTGCTGCACTTTTCCTTGTTCATGTGATGTTTTGGTGTTTTGTTTTGTTTCTTTCCGTTAACTGTCAAGTGGGAACTAAGTATTTTTGTTAGTTCGTGTTTGTGTTTCTCTTATTATCCTACGATGCTGTGATGTGTGGCTGTGAATAAGAACATATGAAGGACAGACCATCTGTTTATGTTTTTAGAAAGGGGCAGGTCATAGAAGATTATTTTCTGCTCCCTGCTCCTTTTCGGTCAAAGGTGTGTTCATAGAGACGTGTTTTGTAAATGTTTGTTATACGTTAAGTTGTGCATACCATGAACGGAACAAATACAAATAAAAATGAAATGAAAGATGAAATGTGTCACGCTGCACGAATACGCAGCTGACATGAATTTCACCTCTTCACTTTCTTGGTGTTGCCAGGCACGGATCTGGGTCTTTGCATTGACTCTACATGTAATCACACAACTCTGTTATATCTGCTAATGCTAAACACAACCAGCTCACCAGGTCATCACTATCATTAAGAAACATCTTTAAAATACATCATAAACATGCCCAAGTAGTAAAACATGTTTTGGACGATATATTTAGTTTCTAGTGAGTATTTATCAATATCTTTGCCATTTAAAACCATGTTCTGCCACTGATACAATGATGCTATCAATGCATATTGAAATAACCTCAAATAATGTTAGCTAGCTCTGCTGCCTTTGTTCTGTACTATACTGCACACATGATATTATTAAAGAACAGTTTAACATATTAGATTATATAAGAACTGGATCCTCTTCAGGTCAGGTTACAGCAGAAACTCTTACTTTGTGTCTGAGGGTCCAGGTTCATTACTGAAGTATGGATTTTCCTCTTTAGACAGGTCACTCTTCAGAGACAGACAGCTGGGGACTGGAAACTCTGCTCTCTGTCTGTGGAAACAACACATGTTTTAAACATCATTAGTTCATTCAGAGAGCAGTTTTTGACTTCTGTCTGTGTGTAGATTATTTACTATCGCTGATGACGCCAGGGATCAAGAGTTTAAACTTTATTACTGTACTGTTACTAAATTTCTTTACTGCGATAATTAAAGCCTCTCTGAAGAACCAGCACCTTACCGTGGTAGAGAGGTTTGTGTGCCCTGATGAACCTGGGGGCTGTGTTGTCTGGAACCTTGTGTTCCTGGTAGGGTCTCCCATGGCAAATTGGTCTCAGGCAAGGGGCCAGACTAAGATTGGTTCAAAAGACCTCATGAAAGAACAACAAAGAAGTGAGGATACCCGGCCCGGAGGAAGCCCGGGGTCCCCTTCTGGAGCCAGGCCCAGAAGGAGGACTCGTCGGCGAGCGTCTGGTGGCCGGGCTTGCCACGGAGCCCGGCCGGGCCCAGCCCGAAAAGGCAACGTGGGCAACACCTCCGCTTCTCCGTCCCGCGGGCCCACCACCTACGGGAAACATCGATGGGGTCGGGTGCGCTGCCAGAAGGGTGGCAGTGAAAGCGGAGGGTCTCGACGGACCAGACCCGGGCGACAGAAGCTGGCTTTGGGGACGTGGAACGTCACCTATCTGGGGGGGAAGGAGCCGGAGCTTGTGCGGGAGGTGGAGCGTTACCAGTTGGATCTGGTTGGGCTCACCTCTACGCACAGCGTCGGCTCTGGAACCTTACTTCTGGATAGGGGTTGGACTCTATTCTTCTCCGGAGTTGCTCAAGGTGTGAGGCGCCGGGCGGGTGTGGGGATACTCACAAGTCCCCGGTTAGGTGCTTCGTTGTTGGAGTTTACCCCAGTGGACGAGAGGGTCGCCTCCCTACGCCTGCGGGTTATGGGGGGGAAAACTCTGCCTGTTGTGTGTGCTTATGCACCCAACAGCAGTTCAGAGTATACGGCCTTCTTGGAGACCCTGGAAAGAGTCCTGTATGGGGCTCCTGAAGGGGACTCTTTAATCTTGCTGGGAGACTTCAACGCACATGTGGGCAATGATGGAGACACTTGGAGGGGCATGATTGGGAGGAACGGCCCCCCTGATCTGAACCGGAGTGGTGGTTTGTTACTGGACTTCTGTGCTAGTCATGGATTGGCCATAACAAACACCATGTTCGAACATAAGGATGCTCATAAGTGTACGTGGTACCAGAGCACCCTAGGCAGAAGGTCCATGATCGATTTCGTTATCGTATCATCGGACCTGAGGCCGTATGTTTTGGACACTCGGGTAAAGAGAGGGGCGGAGTTGTCAACTGATCACCATCTGGTGGTGAGTTGGGTCGAGTGGCGGGGGAAGCCTCTGGATAGACCTGGTAAGCCCAAACGTGTAGTTCGGGTGAACTGGGAACGTCTGGAGGAGGCCCAAGTTCAGGAGGCCTTCAACTCACACCTCCGGCGGAGCTTTTCGGGCATTCCTGTGGAGGTTGGGGACATTGAACCAGAGTGGTCGGTGTTCAAAGCCTCTATTGCCGAAGCCGCGGGGAGCTGTGGTCTCAAGGTCCTAGGTGCCTCAAGGGGCGGTAACCCTCGAACCTCCTGGTGGACACCGGTGGTCAGGGAAGCCGTCCGACTGAAGAAGGAGGCCTTCAGGGATTTGTTATCCCGGGGGACTCCCGAGGCAGTTGCAAGGTACCGACAGGCCCGAAGGGCAGCAGCCTCATCCGTGGCCGAGGCAAAGCAGCGGGTGTGGGAGAAGTTCGGAGAAGACATGGAGAAGGACTTTCGGGCGGCACCAAAGTTGTTCTGGAAAACTGTCCGACACCTCAGGAGGGGGAAGCAGGGAACCATCCAAGCTGTGTACAGTAAGGATGGGACGTTGTTGACCTCAACTGATGGAGTGTTAGGGCGTTGGAAGGAACACTTTGAGGAACTCCTGAACCCGACAACTCCGCCCTCTATGTTCGAGGGAGAGCTGGAGTATGACGGGGGATCAACACCAATCTCCCGGGGGGAGGTCACTGAGGTCGTCAAACAACTCCACAGTGGCAAAGCCCCGGGGGTGGATGAGATCCGCCCGGAAATGCTGAAGGCTCTGGGTGTTGAGGGACTGTCATGGTTGACACGTCTCATCAACGTTGCATGGAAGTCGGAAACAGTACCGAAGGAGTGGCAGACCGGGGTGGTGGTTCCCCTTTTTAAAAAGGGGGATCAGAGGGTGTGTGCCAATTACAGAGGCATCACACTACTCAGCCTCCCTGGGAAAGTTTACTCTAAGGTACTCGAAAGGAGGGTCAGGCCGATTGTCGAACCTCAGATTGAGGAGGAACAATGCGGATTCCGTCCTGGTCGTGGAACGACGGATCAGCTTTTTACTCTCGCAAGGATCCTGGAGGGGGCCTGGGAATGCGCTTATCCGGTCTACATGTGTTTTGTAGACTTGGAGAAGGCGTATGACCGAGTTCCCAGGGAGTTACTGTGGGAGGTGCTGCGGGAGTATGGGGTGAGGGGGGTCTCTACTCAGGGCCATCCAATCTCTGTACTCCCAAAGCGAGAGCTGTGTCCGGGTCCTCGGCAGTAAGTCGGACCCATTTCCGGTGAGGGTTGGCCTCCGCCAGGGCTGCGCTTTGTCACCAATCCTGTTTGTAATATACATGGATCGGATTTCGAGGCGTAGTCGTGGGGGAGGTGGTCTGCAGTTCGGTGGACTAAGGATTGCACCACTGCTTTTTGCAGATGATGTGGTTCTAATGGCTTCATCGGTCTGCGACCTTCAGCACTCACTGGATCGGTTCGCAACCGAGTGTGAAGCGGCTGGGATGAGGATCAGCACCTCCAAATCTGAGGCCATGGTTCTCAGCATGAAACCGATGGACTGTCCACTCCAAGTAGGGAATGAGTCCTTACCCCAAGTGAAGGAGTTCAAGTATCTCGGGGTCTTGTTCTCGAGTCAGGGAACAATGGAGCGTGAGATGGGCCGGAGAATCGGAGCAGCGGGAGCGGTACAGCAGTCGCTTTACCGCACTGTTGTGACGAAAAGGGAGCTGAGCCAGAAGGCAAAGCTCTCTGTTTACCGGGCCATTTTCGTTCCTACCCTCACCTATGGTCATGAAGGAAGGGTCATGACCGAAAGAACGAGATCGCGGATACAAGCGGCCGAGATGGGTTTTCTCCGCAGGGTGGCTGGTGTCTCCCTTAGGGATAAGGTGAGAAGTTCAGTCATCCGGGAGGGACTGGGAGTTGAGCCGCTCCTCCTTCGTGTCGAAAGGAGCCATTTGAGGTGGTTCGGGCTCCTAGTTAGGATGCCACCTGGGCGCCTCCCTAGGGAGGTGTTCCAGGCACGTCCAGCTGGGAAGAGACAAAGGGGTAGACCTAGGACCAGGTGGAGGGATTATATCTCTTCGCTGGCCTGGGAGCGCCTTGGGATCCCCCAGTCAGAGCTGGTTGATGTGGCCAGGGAAAAAAAAGTTTGGGGCTCTCTGCTGGAACTGCTACCCCCGAGACCCGACCACGGATAAGCGGGAGAAGATGGATGGATGGAATGATGTCACAGGAGTGTAGGGTTTGGGACTTATGGCAGGTTTAAAAAAAATGTTTAGGCGAATTTCAAGCTCTCCTCCACTCTGTTTTGAGATCAAAGCACTCTAGACTTAACGAGTGGTGCACACTAATGTTACAATCTGAAGAAGGCCTCTCTACCAAGCTCCAAACTAAGTTAAATATTTCAAAAAGTGTAAAAGATATAAAAAAGCTGGATGCAAGTTTAACAGCTGAATTTCTTTTGACCGTTTTAAAGTTGGAATGAAGTCTCTAGCTGAAAGTATGTGGAAGGAGTAGCATTTTGCGCACAGTGTAGCTAAAAGAGGATTTGAAGGTTCCTCCCATTGAGTTACATTGTAAAAATAAAAGTTTAAAAAGCTGAATATCATAAAGAGCATACATGTTGCTCAGCATTCACACTAATTATCAGATAACATAAAAACGGAATCCTCTTCAGGTCAGGTTACAGCAGAAACTCTTACTTTATGTCTGAGGGTCCAGGTTCATTACTGAAGTTTAGAGGTGGATGATTAGACCAGTCACTCTTCAGAGACAGACAGCTGGGGACTGGAGACTCTGCTCTCTGTCTGTGGAAACAACACATGTTTTAAACATCATTAGTTCATTCAGAGAGCACATTTTGACTTCTGTCTGTATGTAGATTAATTACTATCGCTGATGACGCCAGGGATCAAGAGTTTAAACTTTGTTACTGTACTGTTACTAAGTTTCTTTACTGCGATAATTAAAGAACAGGTTAGATTAGAAAAGGCATTTCCTGCTGAAAATGCGTGTGAATAATGTAAGCTGTGCAAATGTGTTTCTGAACTTTGCTGAAAATGCAGAGAAAGCTGAATATTTGAATATTTGAAAAGCTGAATGGTGACTGTAGCTGTATAAACAAGTGGCTTTTAGCAATAATGTTTAAAAGATGTGCAATAGTTTAAGTATAGTTAATCAATCTCCACTAAGTATGTGTTATCCTGCAATAACTAGCTGATACATTGTAGTAAGGCAAGGCAAGGCAAGTTTATTTATATAGCACTTTTCAACACAAGGCAATTCAAAGTGCTTTACAAAAAATGAAAGACATTAAGAAAAAGGCATTTAAAATCAGTCATTAAAAAGAAAAGCTAGTAAAATGAATGTTGGAATGGAACCGCAACCTTATAGTTGAGGGACCAATGCAGTGACACAGAGCCACAGTCACACCTGGTGATAGGTAGTGTGGCTGGCTGTTCTAAAGGTTACATGAACAGTGGGGGCTTGAATGTGTAGTAAAAAAAGAAAAGAAAGTAAAAATGCTGGGAAAAGCAAAAAAATATTTTAACTGCATGTTTTTGAACTGCAACCATATGTCCCCAATAATCTTGAAGATATGTGGAAAATGTTAAAGTGTGTATGACGTTTCCATCAGATAGTATAGAATAGGCTGAGCCAGTGTGTTAAACTCCAGTCTGTGGGCCCTTCTCACTTCGGTTAAATGGATTCCTTGCTTCCCTCACTTGCGTCGTTTCCCTGCGACTAGTCCCTCCCACCAGGGAAGCATGGAGAGACGCAAGGAAACCACGAGAAGCAGGGAAATAAGTTTTAAGAGCAATGGGACGTCCTTTCCTCCAGCGTCACGTGAAGTGACGTCCGTTTGTGATGACGCTGCACAGCTGATCGTCTGACAGCAGCTCTGTCCCCGTTCTTTCCACAAACACCCCCGCCTCTGTTAGTACACATTTATTGACACAAACATTTGTATCATCTGTTGTAGACCCAAATACATGAAATAAAATAAGAACTCATTCTCAAAAAAGATAAACGCCATTCTTAAAATGTATAAACGAAAAAAGCGATCATGAAAATGTTTCCAAAAAATGAATAAAATGATTTTTGAGCACTTTGTTGTTCAGATATATCACATATTTGTAACTAAATGAAACATGAATTGAAACAAAACACGGTATAAACTGAGGAGTGACTCTCGTGAGGTTCATGTGTTTTCTTCACTCCGCTGGGAAACGGCTCTCATGTCAAGAAGCATCAGATCAGTGCATGCACTGCCTCGTCCAATCAGTGAGCGATACACAGTAAGGGGGCGGGGCGAGTGTCTGAGGATTTCATCGGAGGATGGTCTGGTGGTTCCTCGGTTATAGCTCCTCCATTATCGCTCCTCGCTCCTCCGGCAAAAATAAGGCCATTGGGACGCTACTCAAGATGGCGCAGACAAATCAACTTCCGGTGAGACCGAGACCGAGGAGCGAGGAAATGAAAAATAAGAGAAGTGAGAAGGGCCCTGTGTGTCTGTGTCTGAGCTGAGCTCCTAATCAGAACACCTGTGTCTGAGTCCAGAGATCAAAGGTTTCCATGGAGATGTGATCAGTGATCAGTGAAAGGAGAGGGTTTCATGTGAAAGGTTTTTGTCACATCCTTGCCCTCAACAGACATTTTTAAAAGTTCTACACTTAAATGTTTTCATTTTTCAACCTAAGAGATGTTTTCCTACATTTTCATCAACAAATGAAGTCACAGGAGTTTAGGGTTTGGGACTTATGGCAGGTTGAAAAAAAAATGTTTAGGCAAATTTTAAGCTCTCCTCCACTCTGTTTTGAGATCAAAGCACTCTAGACTTAACGAGTGGTGCACACTAATGTTAAAATCTGAAGAAGGCCTCTTTACCAAGCTCCAAACTAAGTTAAATATTTCAAAAAGTGTAAAAGATATAAAAAAGCTGGATGCAAGTTTAACAGCTGAATTTCTTTTGACCGTTTTAAAGTTGGAATGAAGTCTCTAGCTGAAAGTATGTGGAAGGAGTAGCATTTTGCGCACAGTGTAGTTAAAAGAGGATTTGAAGGTTCCTCCCATTGAGTTACATTGTAAAAATAAAAGTTTTAAAAGCTGAATATCATAAAGAGCATACATGTTGCTCAGCATTCACACTAATTATCAGATAACATAATAACTGGATCCTCTTCAGGTCAGGTTACAGCAGAAACTCTTACTTTATGTCTGAGGGTCCAGGTTCATTACTGAAGTTTAGAGGTGGATGATTAGACCAGTCACTCTTCAGAGACAGACAGCTGGGGACTGGAGACTCTGCTCTCTGTCTGTGGAAACAACACATGTTTTAAACATCATTAGTTCATTCAGAGAGCACATTTTGACTTCTGTCTGTATGTAGATTAATTACTATCGCTGATGACGCCAGGGATCAAGAGTTTAAACTTTGTTACTGTACTGTTACTAAGTTTCTTTACTGCGATAATTAAAGAACAGGTTAGATTAGAAAAGGCATTTCCTTCTGAAAATGCGTGTGAATAATGTAAGCTGTGCAAATGTGTTTCTGAACTTTGCTGAAAATGCAGAGAAAGCTGAATATTTGAATATTTGAATATTTGAAAAGCTGAATGGTGACTGTAGCTGTATAAACAAGTGGCTTTTAGCAATAATGTTTAAAAGATGTGCAATAGTTTAAGTATAGTTAATCAATCTCCACTAAGTATGTGTTATCCTGCAATAACTAGCTGATACATTGTAGTAAGGCAAGGCAAGGCAAGTTTATTTATATAGCACTTTTCAACACAAGGCAATTCAAAGTGCTTTACAAAAAATGAAAGACATTAAGAAAAAGGCATTTAAAATCAGTCATTAAAAAGAAAAGCTAGTAAAATGAATGTTGGAATGGAACCGCAACCTTATAGTTGAGGGACCAATGCAGTGACACAGAGCCACAGTCACACCTGGTGATAGGTAGTGTGGCTGGCTGTTAGAAAGGTTACATGAACAGTGGGGGCTTGAATGTGTAGTAAAAAAAGAAAAGAAAGTAAAAATGCTGGGAAAAGCAAAAAAATATTTTAACTGCATGTTTTTGAACTGCAACCATATGTCCCCAATAATCTTGAAGATATGTGGAAAATGTTAAAGTGTGTATGACGTTTCCATCAGATAGTATAGAATAGGCTGAGCCAGTGTGTTAAACTCCAGTCTGTGGGCCCTTCTCACTTCGGTTAAATGGATTCCTTGCTTCCCTCACTTGCGTCGTTTCCCTGCGACTAGTCCCTCCCACCAGGGAAGCATGGAGAGACGCAAGGAAACCACGAGAAGCAGGGAAATGAGTTTTAAGAGCAATGGGACGTCCTTTCCTCCGGAGCGTCACGTGAAGTGACGTCCGTTTGTGATGACGCTGCACAGCTGATCGTCTGACAGCAGCTCTGTCCCCGTTCTTTCCACAAACACCCCCGCCTCTGTTAGTACACATTTATTGACACAAACATTTGTATCATCTGTTGTAGACCCAAATACATGAAATAAAATAAGAACTCATTCTCAAAAAAGATAAACGCCATTCTTAAAATGTATAAACGAAAAAAGCGATCATGAAAATGTTTCCAAAAAATCAATAAAATGATTTTTGAGCACTTTGTTGGTCAGATATATCACATATTTGTAACTAAATGAAACATGAATTGAAACAAAACACGGTATAAACTGAGGAGTGACTCTCGTGAGGTTCATGTGTTTTCTTCACTCCGCTGGGAAACTGCTCTCATGTCAAGAAGCATCAGATCAGTGCATGCACTGCCTCGTCCAATCAGTGAGCGATACACAGTAAGGGGGCGGGGCGAGTGTCTGAGGATTTCATCGGAGGATGGTCTGGTGGTTCCTCGGTTATAGCTCCTCCATTATCGCTCCTCGCTCCTCCGGCAAAAATAAGGCCATTGGGACGCTACTCAAGATGGCGCAGACAAATCAACTTCCGGTGAGACCGAGACCGAGGAGCGAGGAAATGAAAAATAAGAGAAGTGAGAAGGGCCCTGTGTGTCTGTGTCTGAGCTGAGCTCCTAATCAGAACACCTGTGTCTGAGTCCAGAGATCAAAGGTTTCCATGGAGATGTGATCAGTGATCAGTGAAAGGAGAGGGTTTCATGTGAAAGGTTTTTGTCACATCCTTGCCCTCAACAGACATTTTTAAAAGTTCTACACTTAAATGTTTTCATTTTTCAACCTAAGAGATGTTTTCCTACATTTTCATCAACAAATGAAGTCACAGGAGTTTAGGGTTTGGGACTTATGGCAGGTTGAAAAAAAAATGTTTAGGCAAATTTTAAGTTCTCCTCCACTCTGTTTTGAGATCAAAGCACTCTAGACTTAACGAGTGGTGCACACTAATGTTAAAATCTGAAGAAGGCCTCTTTACCAAGCTCCAAACTAAGTTAAATATTTCAAAAAGTGTAAAAGATATAAAAAAGCTGGATGCAAGTTTAACAGCTGAATTTCTTTTGACCGTTTTAAAGTTGGAATGAAGTCTCTAGCTGAAAGTATGTGGAAGGAGTAGCATTTTGCGCACAGTGTAGCTAAAAGAGGATTTGAAGGTTCCTCCCATTGAGTTACATTATAAAAATAAAAGTTTTAAAAGCTGAATATCATAAAGAGCATACATGTTGCTCAGCATTCATACTAATTATCAGATAACATAAAAACTGGATGCTCTTCAGGTCAGGTTACAGCAGAAACTCTTACTTTGTGTCTGAGGGTCCAGGTTCATTACTGAAGTTTAGCGGTGGATGATTAGACCAGTCACTCTTCAGAGACAGACAGCTGGGGACTGGAGACTCTGCTCTCTGTCTGTGGAAACAACACATGTTTTAAACATCATTAGTTCATTCAGAGAGCAGTTTTTGACTTCTGTCTCTGTGTAGATTATTTACTATCGCTGATGCGATCATTAAAGAACAGGTTAGATTATCAGATAACA
The DNA here is from genome assembly GCF_902827175.1 of Gymnodraco acuticeps. Taxonomy (NCBI): domain Eukaryota; kingdom Metazoa; phylum Chordata; class Actinopteri; order Perciformes; family Bathydraconidae; genus Gymnodraco; species Gymnodraco acuticeps. The sequence continues at coordinate 49,015 of NW_022990849.1, forward strand.
TAAAAACTGGATGCTCTTCAGGTCAGGTTACAGCAGAAACTCTTACTTTGTGTCTGAGGGTCCAGGTTCATTACTGAAGTTTAGAGGTCTGTCTTTAGACCAGTCACTCTTCAGAGACAGACAGCTGGAGACTGAAGATGTGTCCTCTTCCTCATCTTTTAAACCACTCATCTTCTCCAGTCTGAGAGATACACCAGTAACACTGGAGACACACACACACACTATATGAGAGAGAGAGAGAGAGAGAGAGAGAGAGAGAGAGAGATAGAGAGAGAGAGAGATAGAGAGAGAGAGAGAGAGAGAGAGAGAGGAGAGAGAGATAGAGAGAGAGAGAGACAGACCAACCCAGTCTCACGGCATTTCGTGTTCACCAACACGATTTTTAATCTATTGATTCGTGTTCCCCAACACAATTTGCCCTTTTTTTTCGTGTTGCACATCACGATTCTTTTTCGTGTTGCACAGCACGATTTTAAAAGCAATGTATTTCTACTGCTTGCAGCACGTCTTTTTCTCCGGTCGGGTCGAGGAAGACCTGAAGCTGTGTGGTTCATAAAAACATGTTCTTACTCAATATCAAGCCACAATTATTGCTTTTATTTTAAATCGTATAATTTCGGACTTTTGTTGCCGTCTGTGAGGAAAATAAATGGGGCTCAGAGCCTCAGAATACTGAAATCTGTATTTTTTTAAATATTTGTTTCCTTCTAATTTGTTATTATTTTCAAAATAACACACTGTCATTTACTCACCAATAACACACAATTATGCTTGATTTTATTTATTGGTTTAATTCCATAATCTCGGGCTTTTTTGGCCTCCGTCAGGGACTGCATTTCAAAATAAAAATAACCGGACATAGGCATTACCCAAGATCCTCAGCTATGGTTTTAAGCTCGCTTATTGGATGTTTTTAGCCGCAATGCATGCTGGGATTTGGTGTTTATATGATATGAAATCCGGAAAACATTTGTGTACCTTGTGTGCATCTAGTGGTTAAAGCACATTATTGAATTATTGTGTTTGATTAAAAAAATATTAAGAGTACATACTTTCATAGGGGGAAAGTATAAATATAGAAATATAGAATATAAAAAATCAAGAAGATACTATAAAGTGATCTCTACAATAAAACAGTTTAGTGCAGCATGTACAAAGATATTAATAGGAGGAAGTGCAAAACAGAAAAACGAATGAACCTTTATTTAAACATTAAATAACAGATTAAGGTCTTCTTTTAAATAAGAAAAAAACGTTGGGGGTATCTATCTACAGATAAATATTAAGCCTGACAAAGTACTTAACGTCTAATATATTGCTTTCCTGCAATGTTAACTATGTTGAAGCACTTATTTTAACTGATATTATACATATGAATTATACTTGTATGTATGTAGATAGAATAAGAAATGTGCAGAATATGACAGTTTAATGGTGGAGGTACACACATATTGATAGATGTCTTGTAATGCACTGTTGAGGAACCTGTGACCCAAGTGTTTCATTCATTGCATAACTACACCGTAGTTGTGTATATGATATGTCAATAAACCTTTGAAAATCTTGAAAGGGATGTGCAAAATAGCCATAATATACAGTCTTTAATTAACTATTAGTAGAGAATAACGGGTAATGAATATACTTTATTACTCGTTTCCATTCATATCAATTGCAGATACATGTTTAGTCTTCTCAAGCACCAACTATCAAATATCTCTCCTGATTGTTGGCACTTGACAATCACCTTCCCTGAATTTTACTCAGGTGTAACTAAAGTCTGATTTAAGGGTTGTTTATATTTCACATAATTAATCAGAATCTGCAAAGTAACTCAAATAAATGCAGTGGAGTAAAAATACCAGGTTAACCTCTGAATTGTAGTGGAGTAGAATTACAAAGTAACAATGAGCTGTCATGTGGGTATATATATAGCGATTTTCACTCATTTATTAATTATAATAAATAATATATAATAGTTTTACATTTGATAACGCCAATGTGTTTAATACTGGCAACTTCTAATTGTGGGAAAAACAAAAACGTTCAGTAGAGACGTCCCATAGAACATTTGGCGAAACACAATAGCCAGCATCCAGCATGTGTAGTTCTGGGGGGGCGTTCGATTCCAGTTTTGGATAGTCTGGCGTGGTTTCGTTCCATTTCACACAGCTGTTTGACGCTCTGCGTAACCTTACGGGACTGTAGTCCTAAACGATAGCTGGGGATTATGGGTAGTGTAGTGTCTTCGGCCATCCTAAACTCAGAAAGGTTGACAATCGCAATAACGCTCGAAATGTCCCTTCTACGTCTGTTTCCGGATATTTTATTTTGAAATTCAGTCCCTGATGGATGCCAAAAAAGCCAGAGATTATGGAATTAAACCAATAAATAAAAGCAAGCATAATTGTGTATTATTGGTGAGTAAATAACAGTGTGTTATTTTGAAAAGAATAACAAATTAGAAGACAAAAAATATTTAAAAAATACAGATTTCAGTATTCTGAGGCTCTGAGCCCCATTTATTTTCCTCACAGACGGCAACAAAAGTCCCAAATTATACGATTTAAAATAAAAACAATAATTGTGGCTTGATATTGAGTAAGAACATGTTTTTATGAACCACACAGCTTCAGGTCTTCCTCGACCCGACCGGAGAAAAAGACGTGCTGCAGGCAGTAGAAATACATTGCTTTTAAAATCGTGCTGTGCAACACGAAAACAAATCGTGCTGTGCAACACGAAAACAAATCGTGCTGTGCAACACGAAAAAAAGGGGCAAATCGTGTTGGGGAACACGAATCAATAGATTAAAAATCGTGTTGGTGAACACGAAATGCCGTGAGACTGGGTTGGACAGACAGACAGACAGACAGTTATTGAAGTGAACGAAACAGCAGCAAAGGTCTGTCGAGTGTCTTCAAAGTTAGATCTGTAACAAAGACCTTAATAAATGCAACGGCCTCCCAAAGAAGAACTCGCCTCTCAGCCTTATTGAAAAGTGGGTTATTGAACCCGAAGTGTGTTGCTTCAGCCCTGGAAGACTGCAGAGAGTCACCCCTGCTTCCTCCACTACGGTCTGGGAGCCGACAGGAAAGTTTAACACTTGGTTCAAATACATCAAATCAGTCAGACTTCAGACAGGCCGCTCTCCATTTTGACTGCGCTGGGCTGTCGCATGTTATGTTGCTTTGGTGAATCAGAAAACAGGAAATAAAACCAGTTCACACCACTTGTAGAAGTCTCTTTGGACTCTAGGACGCTGATGTTCTGACATCCAGTAAAACAGAGTAAATAATGTGTTAGAAAGCAGATCCTGGTGTTAACACTCACCCTGTTCTCCTCCTGCTCCGTCCAGGTGTAAAATGGCGTCTGGCAGTCTGACTTCATACTTGGACTTTAACACCCTCACCTGTCTGCAGCTCCTCCTCTTGATTCATAACCAGCCTTATCAGCTGAACCAGTTCACAGTCATACGGGACTTTGTTCAGTGAGATGGAAATAGAGATAAAAACAAGCTCAACAAAGTTATTGACCCCACCTCTTAAAGGTGGGGTAGGTAATTCAATTCAGAAACACTTTTTGTTATATTCCATGGAATGCTCTTAACATCCCGATAGCCATGACTAAATTAAATGCTTTGACAATAAATATATATTAATATATCGTCTGTGTAAGCCGTGGCGCTGTAAAAAGCACATCCAGTTATCTGCCTCGGCCCGGCTAAAGTAACTGGATGGCCTACCTGCCTGTCAGCCTTCCATCTGTGCACAAACTTATCTCGTGCCCTCATTGGTCATGTGCGCGTTCGTGTGTGTTGGAGGAGGGGCTCTGTAAGGAAGTCTGAAGGAAGCGGCAGATTCATTTTGGTTGTGTACTTTCAAGTTCTAGTGCACTCGAGCTGGTTTCTCCTTTCTTACCGACCCTACCTTTAATACCACAGTGTGAACATCACCCAGTAAACATCCTGCATTCAAAACTTGACTTAAGGTCACCTATTATACTGTTTTTCATCAATATATCACAGGTCTCAGATATATCCAGAGCCTGTCTCTGATTGGCTGAAACACCAAACAGATCATTGCAGCATTACCCATAATCCCCTCTGTTTTAGCCCTGTTTCCAAAGTGCTGATTCTCTGTCTGTTACTTTAGATGAAAATAAGGAGCCCCTCCCCACGCCCCTCCGAGAGAGGTTTGGTTACAAAGAACTCAATGGTGCTCTAGGAGGAGATTCAGGTGATAAGGAGGGGGGGGGGGTACCTTGGTTGCTGATTGGCTAATGGTTACACAAGACAAACATCGTTATGACATCATCAAGTGGCCAAAATCTGATCAGCTCATTTTCAGACAGGTTTTTATAGAAATGGATCAAAAAGAGAGAGAATCTTTGTTCCTGAAACTTTCAGAGTCTCTTTCCACAGAGGGGACACATGTTGATGTAGAAGAGACATGAAGAAGAGGGGACACATGTTGATGTAGAAGAGACATGAAGAAGAGGGGACACATGTTGATGTAGAAGAGACATGAAGAAGAGGGGACACATGTTGATGTAGAAGAGACATGAAGAAGAGGGGACACATGTTGATGTAGAAGAGACATGAAGAAGAGGGGACACATGTTGATGTAGAAGAGACATGAAGAAGAGGGGACACATGTTGATGTAGAGGAGACATGAAGAAGAGGGGACACATGTTGATATAGAAGAGACATGAAGAAGAGGGGACACATGTTGATGTAGAAGAGACATGAAGAAGAGGGGACACATGTTGATGTAGAAGAGACATGGAGAAGAGGGGACACATGTTGATGTAGAAGAGACATGAAGAAGAGGGGACACATGTTGATGAAGAAGAGACATGAAGAAGAGGGGACACATGTTGATGTAGAAGAGACATGAAGAAGAGGGGACACATGTTGATGTAGAAGAGACATGAAGAAGAGGGGACACATGTTGATGTAGAAGAGACATGGAGAAGAGGGGACACATGTTGATGTAGAAGAGACATGAAGAAGAGGGGACACATGTTGATGTAGAAGAGACATGGAGAAGAGGGGACACATGTTGATGTAGAAGAGACATGAAGAAGAGGGGACACATGTTGATGTAGAAGAGACATGAAGAAGAGGGGACACATGTTGATGTAGAAGAGACATGAAGAAGAGGGGACACATGTTGATGTAGAAGAGACATGAAGAAGAGGGGACACATGTTGATGTAGATGAGACATGAAGAAGAGGGGACACATGTTGATGTAGAAGAGACATGAAGAAGAGGGGACACATGTTGATGTAGAAGAGACATGAAGAAGAGGGGACACATGTTGATGTAGAAGAGACATGAAGAAGAGGGGACACATGTTGATGAAGAAGAGACATGAAGAAGATGGGACACATGTTGATGTAGAAGAGACATGAAGAAGAGGGGACACATGTTGATGTAGAAGAGAAAACTTACCTGAGACGTATTTTAGTTGGAGTCAAGCTTGTTGCTACTTGTGGATATATACATGTTTGGATTAGAGGGAACTACGGACACCTTTTGGGGGACTGCAGGCGGGCCACGGTCCTCCAGGATCTGAACTCGGGGCTTCTTCGGATCCTCCAGAGCTTTACGAGTCTCTTCCTCCGCCTCCCGCTGGAACTCCTCCTCCGTCAGCAGGCGGCGAGGCTCCGTCTTCCAGCGAACTGCAGCTCTGAGCCGCCTGCAGGAGCAGAGAGGACATCCGTCAGTCACAGGTATTCAAATGGCACTTTAAACATATGTATGGTATGATATTAATATATGTCTTTGGTAGTTAATTATCTAATTTATTGTCATTGTAAATGTGGGAAACAAATGTATAAAGTAAATGGAAAAAATAAATAAATAATGTTTTAGAGAACAGTAACATTTATTATTATTATTAATAATACATATAATTACAATAATAATTAATAAATTAAAGATAGAAAAGTAAATGGAAATAGTGATTTCAAAAATAAATAAAAAACATTTTATTTTTGATATATAATATTAAATGTTTTAGCCAAATGTCAATTAAATGTTATTTATATAACCCAATATCACAAATAACACTTGCTCAGGGGCTTCACAGCGCAGAACAACTCACCTGAATGACAGAATTAAAGGGGAAAATGTTCATCATTAATAATAATAATAATAATAAAACAAGTGAACAAAGCAAAGTGAATAACAAATACATTAGAAATAAAAAAGATTAGAAATAAACAATCCTCTGTATAATTGGATGAACGACAAACCACCTTACAGCGAGAAGATGTTTGAGTTAGTAAGTGGAAGAAATGGATGATTTATGACGGAGGAAAAGTGATGCATGATTTTATTTGTTATACTTGAATTAATATTTAAAATACTACTTGATGAATGTATAACTAAATAAATATTAGAGATTAGACCGTTTATTTTTTAATCCTGTAGATACAATAACAAAGAGTGCTCTGGGCAGGGGCGGTTCTAGGGGGGGCCAGGGGGGCCAGTGCCCCCTAACACTGACCCCCTGTGGCCCCCCTAACAATGAAAAGTTTTGTTTTTTAAAAATGTATATTTTCTGGTACTCGGTTGGCCAAAAACCGCAGGATTTTGTTGCTGTAATGTGAGATTGTGCAGACACCCTTATGTAAAGTAGAGATGTAACTGTTCATTGCCTTTATTTTTATATAAATATGGTGTTAGTGCAAACATTGCACTATAACCTAAGCTGAAGCTAACAGTAATAACTATAAGATCTATCTGAAATAAATAAGTGTTCTGAAACAAATACCAATAACTGTATTGCATTGTTTTCTTATGGGCAATTACTTCATACTGTCTAGTTCTCTTTTTCGTCCTGCATTTATTGTGCCCCCCTCAGAAAATAACTGGCCCCCCAGTCAAATTGGTCTAGAACCGCCACTGGCTCTGGGTAATAAAAACACATCACACAACCTGAGGGACACCATTGAAGGTCCTCAGACATCGTGAAAAGTGATGTCTGATTTTCAAGAGAATAGACTTTGTATCCGTCTCTGAATTGTTGGTCATTTAAATATTTTATTGTTGTACTTTTTGATACTCTCTCCCTTTGTTCTAGGCTCTAAGAAGTTAACATGTAAAGTACTACTTGATGAATGTACAAACTCAATAAATGTTAGAGATGTTATCCTGTACAATAACAAAGAGTGCTCTGGGTAATAAAACCACATCATCACAGCCTGAGGAACACCATTGAAGCTCTTTCAGATTGAAATGCCCCCCCCTGCTCAAAATACTATACATTGTTTTAATTCATTTTAGATTTCTTACATTGTGTAATTCATCATTGATTAGCAAGAATACTTTTTTGAGTTTTGCATTTTATTTTTTGTGCAAAACACCAAGAAACTCTCAATCAGGTGGAAACAGCCAGAAACTAGGGGCACCGAACTCTCATCTTTCTACATGTGACTGGTGCTTGTGATAAATGTGGTTTTATTGCTTGATTTTAATCACTTTTATCTTCTTTACTTACCTCTGTAAAGCGTCTTTGAGCTCCTGATGAAGCGCTTGATGAATGAAATGTATTATTGTTATTAGCTATGGTTTACCTGAGGATCAAAGGGAACGTGTGTGTCCTTAAGGCTCTGTCTGTCTGTATTTTGGATACACACTTTATCACAGAAACTAGCATTTAGCTTCCAACATGTAAAATAAAAAGGTCATAAATGTCCGTGGTGAAGCAGAGGGTTAAAGAGGCGGAAGGTCATCAGATAAAGCTCCGTGTGGGAGATCAACTCGCTCTACTTTCCTGGTACCAACACTGTGAGATAACACTCATCTGATATATTCACTTTGATATAAACTCAGATAAGACTCACTCCACACGACGTGGATTCAAAACAGAGGTCACTTTGTTTTGATTGTAATTATTTGAGGTGAGAAAGGTCAGAACATTTTCTACTTCCTGAGACCTCTGAAGACAATACGATGACAGGGACTTCAAAAGGGAGATGTGGTTTCAGCTGGAAGTCTATATCTAAAACAAAGATGTCATTTATAACGCTGACTTTCCAAATATGCAGATTGCTGAGTCAGCATTGATCACAGTTAGCGTCTGCTGCCCTCTGCTGTCTGGGAAGAGGAACACAGTCTCATTCCTCCCTCTAGTCCAGGGGGTCAAACTCAATTTCATCTCGAGCCACATCAGCATTATGGTTGCACTCAAAGGGCCAGTTTTATATATAAGACTCTATAAATATACATATATAAATATTTAATATACAAAAATAATGTATTATATTACATGATTGCCTCTGCATTGGATTATTATCAGATAGGGTAATAACTTCATAATTAACTACGTCTGAAAGCAGAAGTATATGGCAAATATTTGCAAGTCTCTTCAGTGAGAATGTCACAAAATGATTTAAAAAGAAAAGCCAAATTCTGGAGAAAAAAGTAAAAATTAATAAAAATAAATGAAAATTCGAAAAAAACAAGTTACATTTGAAAAAAAAGTAACATTTTGAGAAAGAAAATCACATTTGAGATGCATTGTGGGACATGTAGTTTATGGGCAACGTGCTTCTGTAAATCATCATGTAACCGTATAATAAACATATTATATTCTTGGCAAGCTCTTGTGGGGCCTCATGAAGTGAAGTCACTGGCCGGATTTGGCCCCCGGGCCTTGAGTTTGACACCCCTGATCTAGATGATTCTTTTTTAAGAGCGGTTTAATGACTGCAGTTTTCAGGGCCTGTGGAAAAACACCTGAGTGAAGAGACTTGTTCACTATATGAAGCAGATCTGAATACATTCAATGAAAAGCGTTTTTTAAAAACCCTGTTGGAATAATATCAAGGCAGCAGGAGGAGGATTTCAGAAGGTGAATAATGTCCTCTAGGTCTTCATCATTAATCTGATGGAACTGTGTCATGGTGTCTGAATGGCCACAGCTAAGAAACACAGAAAAAGAAGAGCGAATATCATCAACCTTTTATTCAAAGTGGTTAACAAAGTCGCTTGACATAAACCCCAATGTTCATATATATATAATAATGAATTTGTTACCATTGTATTTAATAAACACAGTAATAATACAAACACAATGCGTTCCTTCCTCTTTTTTTTGTTTTACTTTTTATTATCATTTCTCACATCGCATACAAACATATTTGCAAAAAACGTATTTACCACCAAATAAATAAGTTATAATAACATTAATAATGACAATAAAGACACAAAATGATATATACAAAGAAACAAAAATATCAAGACAGCAATGAGAAAGGGAAAGGAAGAGACGTGCAGTAGAGAGAGTATTGTGCTAATGTGTTACTGTGAGGGGATCCTTTGTTGTGAAGTGTCCAGCCAAACGTGTGTGAAGAGGAATCTGCTCTGGATGTAGAGCATGAAAGGAGACAGGTTTTATTGACGGGGTTATATTGTCATTTTGTGTTGAAGAGAGTTTTCCCAAGTCTGCATGATCTGTTGAACGATTGAGCGAATGGTTAATCGATCATTTTGTTCTGTCTCTCCAGTTGAGTAGAATAGTTTTTCTTAAAGTTATTGCTACGATAATGAAAGTTTGGAGATGTAGTGTTAGAGTGATGGAGGATACATCTCCTATAAGAGAGCGATGGAGGGGGTGAGGGGTTGCCGATTTTGAGGTCCTCTGACAGCTTTCTCATGACCTCCGACCGAAACCGGGTCACTTGTTTTTAATGAGTTGTATTTCAGTTACGGGACATGCTAAATGTTTTATTACTGATGGTGTGGCAGTTAATGTCTGTCTGATTTGGATCTGATACCCATTTGTGTGTTGGTATGGAAACAGTGTTGTTGTGTTGAGACAATAGTTCGTACATTTGTGATGATGTCTTTTTTGGTTGTAATGAAGGAGGGAGATTGTCAAAGTGAGTCATATCCATTGTCTTATATGGCCTCCTTCAAATGTAGGGACTGGAAGTTGTCAGGGTTGGGGAAAATCAGGACCCAAATGCAGTTAAGAGGACAAAAGGTCAGGTAACAAAAAACAAGCTTTATTAAAAAGCCGATGACAGGAAAAAACAAGAAACTTAACATGAACAAAAAGCGGGGAGCAGGACAGACAGGAACACACTTACAGAAGGGAACAGGCAGGTAGCACGGACAAGGAAGACGAGCAGGTAACATGGACCAACATGGAGCGTGACATGAAAGACGATCGGACATGGAGAGCAGGGGAAGACAAGACTAAATACACAGAAGGGTAATCACAGGACAAGACACAGCTGGGCAAAATGTGAAACCAAAATGTTGATAACATATTTTCTGTCTGCGACCAGGTAACAGACAGAACTGCATTGTGAAGCGAGGCGTTCAGGGAACCGATCTAAACACCAATGGCGTCATTATTCTAAGCCATATCATTGAAATGTTATATATTTTGAAGGAGATAATGTTAGTATTATGATCTCTACTTTCTAACTCTTCCTGTAATATTTCTTTCTGCCTGTTCACATCTAGATCTAAATTGCTGTTGTCTCAGATGTTGGTGAGATCTCAGGCTCTATGAACACAGTCACTCTTTTTTCAGCTGCTTTACACTTTGTCATATTTTTGACTTTTTGTTTAATATCAGTTAGGACGAATAAGGTGGTGTTGAAGATCAGATAAAGCACACATAATTCTGCTACTTCCTGCCTGTAGATGTTTTGTAACATTGTGTTCTTTAAAAGTCAGACTTTGTAACTATACTGCATTTATTGAGGAAGCAAAGAGAGAAAATATATTTGATAGTCATCTGACTTTGGTTTCTGGAAAGTCTTTGATCATATCAGCCAATGAACAGCCTCATTGAGGTCACCTTATCTCACTGTCATTAATGTTTGAACAAGTGGATGATCATTATTTTATTGACCTTGACCTATTTTCACTGACCTGCCATGAAGTGATTTTAATAAACAAATATTTTAATATTTGATAAACCACATTATATATTTTTATTGTTTTATAAAGAATACTAAAATAATACCAACATATTTCCTTCACACTAATGCACACCATTCATTGTAGATATTACAATAAACAATGTTTGGCCTTTAGAGATAATGCACTTTGGCAATGAAATGTGTTTGAGTTTATATATATTGTACATTGTTGAAAATGTCAGCTATTTCATTTGTTCTTCAACTTGTAAACAAGTCGATGTCTCCGTCGCTCAGCCTCCATATTGTTTAGCTGTGTTAGAGAAAGCAAGAGACAGTCTGCCCTCACTGTAACTCTTTCTCTCTCTTTGTCTCTGAGCTTCTGTAAAGCCTGCTCCTTCTCACAACAGTAATCTACTTCCATCCGTGTCTCAAACTAAACTGTGTTGGGTCCTTGAATTTGAGGGAATACGGCCTGTAAAGTCCTTGAAAAGTCCTTGAATTCGATTTTTAGGAAGGTGTAGAAACCATAAACATACTTTTTGAATATTGGTAAACTGATTATCAAAATATTTGGTATCCTCACTCCATCATACAGGTACTTCTAGATCATTTACAGTATGTTTGTATGCTGTGTTTTATTGTTGTTTTCCTGATAACATGCTCAAAGTACTAAGTGTTATCAGCATTAGTTTTTTCTACATGTTTATAGTCAATATGTTCAGCAATGATTGATCAGCAGAAGACACTATATAAAGCTGGCACAGAAGCTCTAAAGTAGATCAGAACAGACTGCCACTTTGAGAATGGAGAGGACCATGTGTTTTCCTCTGTTGCTGCTGATCTGCTCTCTCTCTACGGCTCAGCTTCAGTCTGACAATGGCATTGTTCCACATCCTGCTGAATCCCAGGGAGGAGAACCACCAAATGTGTCTGAGCACCAACAGAGCTGTCCTCAAGACATCCACGCTGTGCTGAGAGAGATGAGCGCCTCTTTGGCTGAACAGAGGGTGGAGACGAGGCACCTTCAGAGAGAGAACGAAGGTACTGTGGTGTGTAAGGTGCGGACATATGGAAACCGTTCTTGTATAAAGTTTTTTCTCTAAACCAGTTTACAGGATTACTTGCTGATAATGATACTGTTCTCTTTACACTCTTCTTCTGTTTGCTACATGTAGAGATCACAACAGTCGTTAAAGTGTTCAGGGAACCTCATGTGGCCTTCTTCTCAACGTTGCATGTGTAAGAATACATGCATTAACAGATGTAACATCTTTCAGTCTGAAAAACTATTGTTATATGCTAGTTCACCTTTTATTTTAGAACAACAGCAATAATCTGATGTTGCAGAGAACATGTTCGACAATCACAACTTCATTTCTAAAGCAAGGAGGTTATCAAAAGACTAGTTTGGCATGTTAGCATGCTGCTAACATATGCTAATCAGCACCTCAGCAACATACAGCTGAGGCTGATGGGAGCATCTGTAGTTGAGTTATAAACCAAGCTATTGGACCAATGTCCACTTGTTGTGTCCAACCCAGTTTGTCACTCAAAATGTCTTTCTGGTGGCAGTCAAATCACAATGTCTGGAGCAACTGAATAACCCACATTTGCCGATCCAGAGTCATGTTGTTAACGTGGCTTAAATAGGAACTACACAAATAAGTGAAATAGTAAGGGACGATGTGCAGCGAGGCGGTCCTTAATGGAAAAGAACACTGGGTGATCATGGAGCCCAACGTGAAGCGGAGCGATTTTGATCCCAACAAACCAACGACTTGAGTCACTATTCGTTTTTAAATGATTTGATTGACTTAAAACGTATCGTATTGCTCATAAAAATGCTCCGTTCCACTGCGTACCAACGGCTGGAACTGCAGAATGTCTGAACTTAAGATGAATGGCAGCACTGATCGGGGTTAACTGTTACTGTGCGAGTACGTTCACACTTTCTTTTCCACTAACAAGTCCTTAAACAATGCCAGAACAGCCCATAATGTGTTCCTGTTAGTGTTTACTTCCTGTCTGCCATCTTCTGTTGTTTTCTTAGACGTTCAACGCTCTGCCTTTGAAGCTCTTTCCTTATCTCCCTTGATTCTCCTTAGCAACGGTCATTATGTTTGCTAAGCAGCTGTGTGTTATCTTGTGTTAACAACCTCTGCAATTTGAAAATTGACCAATCAGAATCCAGTATTCAACTAAGCTGTGAAATAAACGAAAGTAGTGCAGGAATTAATTTGTTTTCATTGTTCAATAAATAACTATACATTTTTGATTATTTAATAAAGCACAAACCGCTAAACTGGAGTTACAGAAGACTGCGCTGGAGAAGCAGAAGACTGAGGGGGAGTTACAGAAGACTGAGGGGGACAAGCTAAAGCAACAACTTCAAGGTAATGTGTGGACAAGATCATGGCTCAAACTATTTATAGAGGAAATTATTTATGATAGTGTATCTTAAGCAAGGAGAAAACCCTGTTTGAGCAGACACATATATTATAATATATTATATATGTATTGTTTTAAAACATAAATGTACCATAGGCAAAGCTAACCTTGATGAAGACAGTGATGATGAAATACTTGTAACTATCAAACACTATTTCTTTCAGACTCAAATATGTAATGATGTAACTTTCTTCACAGTACAAGCAGCAGAGCTGATCACTGTGAGAGCCAGGTCAAATGTCACAGAAAACCAGGTGGAGGCTCTGAAGAGAGACGCAGAAGGTAAAACATAGATCTAAATGATTACATTAGGTTTTGAACAGGCTCATTCCCAAATATGTGCATATTTCAAAAACTTGAATTCACAGTAAAAAACAATAAAATGACTGCCTCTCTCTCAGTCAAACAGGTGGCTTTCTCAGCCTCTCTGTTGGCTTCAGGCTCAGGAACTATCGGACCATTTAACACTCAAACTAATCTGGTCTTCAGATACGTCTTCTCAAACATTGGGAATGCCTACAACCCAAACACAGGTACTCAAATGTCCACACTCTAAATCACAAAATCAAACGTGTTTGGCTATGCACATTTCAAATCAACAAACACATGTCAAGTTTCCTTCACCGACAAAACATTTCCCACAGGTTTTTTCATTGCACCAGTGAGAGGAGCCTACCACTTTGAGTTCTACATCGGCGCTACAGGACATTCTTCATATGCTTCGGGAGCTGCGTTGTTCAAGAACGGAGAGCATGTTTGCATTGCATATGAACACCAGCCTTCAGGTCACGGAACATCAGCAAACGGTGCCACGCTGCTTCTAGAGGTCGGAGATGTTGTGTTTTTGCGTTTGTGGGGAAACACAAGGATATATGACGATGGGAATCATCATAGCACCTTTAGTGGTCATCTGCTTTTCACCATGTAAAACAATTAAACTGTTTTTTTTTTGCAATAGTACTTGTTGAAAAAAGTGTTATTCATTTGTCCTTAATATGAAATCTGATTTACAACGCTGCATGTTGCATGTTGCAATAATATTTGTTCATGTTCTCATACATTTGAATAAGAGCACAAACAAATCACTGCAATACTCCTTCAGGACTTTTCTTCACAATGATGGTTTGAAAATAAAAGAACATGTTATTGTTCGAAAACCAATAATAAACCAATAATAAAATAGAAGTGTCTTATATATTTCGAAATACATATTATAACGTTACATTGCATTACATTACATTGCATTTAGCTGACGCTTTTATCCAAAGCGACTTACAATAAGTGCGTTCGACCAACAAGATACAACCTTGAAGAAAACAGAATCATAAAGTACATCAGGTTTCATAGAGCCAAAACATTTCAAGTGCTACTCAACAGGCTTTAGATAAGCCAGTCCTTTATTAGTATATAAGTGCTTTGTTAATAGTTCTATCGCTCGAAGTGGAGTCGATGACATTGCCTCTCCAGGCTCTTATTGATTCTGGTGCGGAGGATAGCTTTTTGGACCAGGAGCTAGCTGAACAGCTGGGACTCTGCATGGAGCCGCTAGAGCAGGGGTGCCCACACTTTTTGGGCTGGTGAGCTACTTTTGAAATGACCAGCTCACCGAGGTCTACCAACCAAAAATAAAATCCCAAATTGCAAGGGTTGCTGAATAACACGTTTTATTTATACATGGGATAATAGGGCTGCAACAAACGACTCATTTGATAATCGATTAATCTATCGATTAATGAAACGACTAATCGACTATTCAGACTATTACTGTATGCCTTGCACAATTTCTCAAACCCTCTTGTTTAGCCATCAACTTTTAGATTTAGCTTGAGGTTGTTTTAGGCATGTGGAAACTAACAATGAAGACAATAAAGATGAATACTTGATTCAAAAATACATATATTATTAAATTAACAAATTGTGAACAAAACTAACATTGCTTTTTATTTAAATTAAATAAATAATATTTCACATCAAAAGAAACAACAATGTTTTAACAAATCGTATTAAATAATCTGATGACAGAACTGTGAACAGAATAGCTGAAACTTTAACAAAATAAAGAATAACTCAGTTTCCTATAATCATTAACCCATGTTTGAATCATTGAGTTAACTGCGTGTGTTGCTGCTAGCATACATAACACCTGACGTGGAAACGTTACTCGTGGATGGGGCTGCAGAGCTGCTAGAAAGACAGTCGAACCCGGTGCATTCCTCCGTCTGGATGTGGTGCACTTTTGCTAAATGTTTAGACACATTGCTCGTGTTACCGCCCTCACATGCGGCCCGTCCACACAGCGGCGTGCGTTGAAGCTTCCAACGCTTCTGCCCATTCACTTTGAATGGGGTGACGTCACTTTTAGCCGAAATGCATTTTGGGAAGCGACGTGGAGCGTTGCTGGCGTAGCTGGCGTCAAAAGTTGAGCAATGTTCAACTTTTGACGCCTCGACGGAGGCGTCAGCCAATGAAATCCCGTTTATGCAAATCTGCCAGTACAATCGCATAGCCAATCAAACCGCGTGTATGCTGGGAGAGACTACGCAGGTCATTTCCTCATATTCAAAAAAATTGAGGGGAAATTCATTGTAGCGGTAGTGAATCACCCGGTGCTGTATGATCAGTCTCTGTTCATCTACCGGGATACAAACCGGAGGAGCGAGGCATGGAGGGAGGTGGCAGAGACAGTGGGTGAAACTGGTAGGTTTTCGCCTGTTTGGGGATTTTATATCCAGTTTACTTCGTTTTAACATTGCTATTGCTTTGTATGTCGGGGGCGGGAGATTCATGTGATTGGTTGTTGGTCGTGTTGCTCGCAAAAAATCCCCAAGCTTCAGACACGCCCACCTCCAAGCGTCAACGCACGCTGCTGTGTGGACGCTCAACTCTCTTGGCAAGGAGCATTGTCCACCTCAAGACGGGTAACATTTAACCACACCTTGGAGCGCTTCTCTCCGCCATCTCCTCCGTGTGTTGCTGCTTGTAGCAGCCGCGTGTGTGTAAACTGCCCCGCCCCCTCGCGCACAGACGGGGGAGAGAGATCTCGTCTCGATTGGAAAGATCGAAAATACACCGACATTTGTTTGTCTTTTTGCATGTTAGAAACGAGTTGGCGACACTAAGACTGCGAGATAATATTTGTGTAGCAATAATACATGACCTTTCTCAACTCGCTACTCGGAGGGAAGTCGCTGTCATATGCCTTGTGAACACTCCGATAATGCCTCTCCACGTTACCTTTCTTTGGCAGAGCGACGCTTGCTTTACAAATAAGGCAAATAACCTTTGAATGTGACATCACAAACAAATATTCTTCCTCCCATTCTGGGTGGAAGTGGTATGTCTTTAGCTTCTTGCTCGGTCCCGCACTCATTTTGTTGTTTGTCTCTTTAACTTAATTTGAGTTTTCCCGGCACTTGACTGATTTTGTATCGCTTTGCATTCTGGGTTAACAGACTGGAAAGCGATTGGTCGCTTTTTCTGTCAATCAAGTAAACTCCTGAATTAAGTGGCAGGGAGGCCAAGGGAGGAGGGATCAAAACCTGTTTTGTCTATTTTAACGGAACAGGATTTTTTTTTTTATGAATGACTCGCGATCTACCAGCATTGCCCCCGCGGTCGACCGGTCGCCCGCGGTCGACGTACTGGGCGCTAGATGAACCGTTAACTGCCTATGCTCTAAATCAGGGGTGGGCAATTATTTTTTAATTGTATTTCTTTATAAAAAGCAGTAAATAGCATTGTTTTGACAAGCTGGTAAGAGTATATGTTATAGTTGAGCAATGAAAAAGTGAGGTTGCCTTACAAAAAATGTAATTTATTCAATCAAATTTCCCAAAACAATGGTAAACAAAATGTGAACATTTTTCACCATTTCTGACTCATATTAGTGAACATTTTCAGTCACATTTTCAGTCACATTTTCAGTCACATTTTCAGTCACATTCACTACAAAACACATTTTTAGTTGATATACTGTTGGAAAGTTGTGTAAAGGTTCTTAGCATTCTTAAGACATCACAACATTGTCTTTGTGCTCCAAATATTCAGCAAGATACATCATATTGAACTGTCACTGAACATCACTGAACTGTGATTTTGAGAAAAAGGCTTCCAAAGAAAGTGTCCCAGTTCACTGCTAGTTGGTGCCTTTACGTGCCTGCAGTCTAACCGCCTCATTTGGTGTTTTTAAGTTCTCTTTTCTTGTTCAGTGAGAGAAATCTAGTCTCTGCTGGGCTTTAACGAGTGCATCGAAGTCAGGTTGAATGTCTGAGGTGGAGATGAAGCACAGCTGACAGATGATCATCAGTGAGAGAGGATCTATACCTGGATTTCATAAACTTCATCTTTGAAAATGTTTGTTCACATATGTAGGTAGAGCCAAAGAGAACCAACATCTTCTGAGCATGTCTCCTCATGTTTGGAAAGTTCTCCTCCTCGAGAGAAGAGTAGAAATCCAGCAGAGATCCTGACTTAAAGCGCTCTACCAGTACTGCATCAGACTGCAGGTCGATGAGTTCCAGCTGAACATCAGTGGGTGCATTATCCACACTGCAGTTAAAGGGAGGAAATCATGAGCATTTCATCCTCCATTGTTCGGAGATCTTCAAATCGCCTTGAAAACTCACCATGCAATGCTCCTCCTAACATGGATGAGTACCTGCGGAGGTGATCAGCTGATGGTGTGACTTCTTTCAGGGTTTGCATGTGAGTGAGAGTGTTGCTCTCCAGTTGGCCATGAAAGCCTTCACCAGGCTGTGCATTTCATGAACAAAAAGGCCCTTGCCTTGCAGTTTGGTGTTCAGTTCATTCATCAGTGCAGTCACATCAACAGCAAATGCAAAATCTGCCATCCAGTCCTCATCTGAGAGCTCTGGGATGTCTTTGCCTTTCTTCTCACAAAACTCTTGAATCTCTGCTTTCAGGTCCCAAACTCTTTTTAGCACTTTGCCCAGGCTGAGCCATCTGATAGCTGTGTGGTAGCCGATGTCACTATGCTCAGTCTCATGCTCCTCCAAAAGTGCAACAAACTGTCTGTGATTCAAAGCCCGTGCCCTGATGAAGTTTACTATTTTAGTAACAACATCAATAACATGGTGAATTGTTAGCACTGACTTGCACAACACATGTTGGTGTATAATAGGGATCGACCGATATGGCTTTTTCAAGGCCGATACCGATACCGATTATTAGTAATCAAGGAGACCGATAACCGATATTTGGAACCGATATACATTTGCAGTAAAATCAGAAAATCTTGGTGTCAAAATGTAGAATAACACAAACTCCAACACAACTCAACACAACTTCTTTGAAATGCATTTAAGCATATATTATGTTTAATTAACTTTTAAACATCTTACAACTGGTTTCCTCTCTGTGCCCTTTTCTTTAGTGCAGCCATCTGCAATGAGTTAGAGAGAGAGACAGGAAGTGGGGCTGCAGGCTGACATGCTTAACTAACAATAATGCTTAATTTATTATATCTGTCTATCTAGCATAAAATCCCAATAAGCTGCTAGCAACTGCAAAACACTAGTGCTAGCTAATATTTTGCAAACTATTAAAAGTGAGGCTATCACAGTAGACCTAACGTTAGTCTAGTAGCCTCACTTCTAATATTTTGCTAAACATTTGCTAGATACATGTTGGCTAATGAGCTTCACATATCAACCTGAAAAACTGCGAGGCTCCACTCGTGTTGGTGAACACGAAATGCCATGAGACTGGGTTGTCCCATAATAAGAAGTTGCCAGTATTAAACTGTGTACATCCCTGGAGGTTTAGGGGATAGGAAACACTCAAATTTAAAACATATAATTAATAAATGGGTGAAAATAGCTTGTGCCCATAATGGGCAGCATTAATATATATATATATACACACATGCCAGCTAAGGTCAGAAGAGCTTTATTTAACAGCTGGTCTTATGTTTGTGACCCCTCCTGTTGTTAATTGATAACATTACATTAATTGATAAGCCTGAAACATGCACTTGTTAAGGTTCAGAGGCACATTTTGCAAATATGGCAGTAGCCATCGATCAGCTTAAGATAAGATATACTTTATTGATCCCAAGTTGGAACATTTGCGTTACATCAGCATGTGTAACAGTTGTAAATATGCAGTGGTGTTTATTTGTAAATAATTTAGTATAATCACACAAATTCTGTGTTTTATATTTAACAATTCTGTGTTCTTTATTGATTGATTGTTCAATACCTGACAAGGCCGGAGATGAAATATCTACATACATCTTATAAGAGTATAATACATTATCTATAATATCAGTTAAAATAAGTGCTTCAACATAGTTAACATTGCTGGAGGTAGCACACATATTGATAGATGTCTTGTAATGCACTATTGAGAAACCTGCGACCCAAGTTTTGCATTCAATGCATAACTACACCATAGTTGTGTGGGCCTATATGATATGTCAATAAACCTTAGAACATCTTGAAATCTTGAAAGGGATGTGCAAAATAGTCATTATATACAGTCTTTAATTAACTATTAGTAGAGAATAACGAGTAATGAATATACTTTATAAGGATCCTATTAATATCTAATAATAAAAATAATGAAATTCAATAACATGCTTTAACCACTAGGTGTCCCTTTATATCAGCTGTGCACCTTTATGGTGTAAATACAGCCTATCTACCAATTTCATCAAATATAAAAGTCAGCCGAATTAGTGTTGATACTGCAAGGAGACGTATTGTGTGAAAAGAAATGTAAGATGTTGTTTAATGGCTGATACATTTATGATCCACGTCACGTTTTCAGTTCCTCATGTTTGTCTAGAAGTCTTCTCATCAGGGCTCTATAAATACAGAACTACGGCAGATATGTAATATTTAATGCAGCCGAACCGTGTATTACAATGCCGTTATGTGATGACTTCCAAAGAGAAAAGCAAGCACACTCGGAATAAAGTATTATTTTATTTTTTTAAATGTTTTCGGTCTGTTTCCGGTATTTGTTAATGACGATGTGCTGTGAGATGTGAGACTGGAATTGCACAGGGGGAAATAACGTAGGCTATCTTTAGATGCGGATTTTGTTAAACTAATACGTTTGCGCTGTGGACCAACACTATACATTGACGGGGAAGGGGGTAGCAATAAAGATAACACCATTAAACAGTTACACAACATAACAGAAATAATATCGATAGCAGCGTCCCTAGCAACCACCTTGGTAACAATGAAAACGTTCTATGGACGCAATTTCCTGAAGTAATCTTCGTAATAACTAGCAAACTAAAGATCATGTCAATCCACTGCACACATAATCTGAAATAACAACTCATATTTCTCGCATCAAATGACATCAAAACGCATTTTAATGGCCAAACTAACTTTAAAATAGGCATTTTCCACCGAGAATAAAACGAAGTTCGGCCATGTTTTTTTTTCTTCTGCAGGGAGAAATTTGAAGATCACGTGACATAGACGCCAGCCATTGGAATGAATGGTGAAAAAAAACGGGGTTTGTCAAACAGAGCACATGGTGTAGTCCTAAACGATAGCTGGGGATTCTGGGTAGTGTAGTGTCTTCTGCCATCCTTTACTCCGAAAAAATATTTGTTTCTCCGAATCGAAGGGGAAAAATACAAAAGCATTGCACACAATTTAAACCAATCAATGTTGTGTAATTAACAAGGATAATCTGGTGTTTTTTAGTAAGTAATTTAATAAAAATCACAGTTGTATTGAGATGCACTGTTTTTTGAGAACAGAAATTGATAAATAATGCACCATAATACATTCTGACGAAAAATACAAATTATTATGAATACAAATAAAATAAAAGAAGCCTCCCGTGAGTTACTACAAGCTATAAAGTAGATTTAAAAAACGTTTTATAGAATACAAAGCTCACTGCAGGACGTTGTAGAAATGCGTGTGTGCACCACGACAAAGGAGCCTCATTCACTTAACATTGGGGTTGTTTGCGTGGTGCAGACACGTAAATGTAGCAAAGTTCGTCACTCCACCACGCAATGTGGTGTTAAGGAATCGTGGTGCAGTCACGCATTTTTTAAATGGCTAATATTGGCCTACAATACCACTTTATTGATCAAATAGGAATATAATTGTCTTTTAAAAAACGTAAACTAAAGGGAACAATCTATTTGACACAGCTGAAGCTCTGGCCTTCCTTAAAAACTAAGTAATTTAAATCACAGTTGTATTACACACAATGCACTGTTTTTTGAGAACAAAAATTGGTAAATAATGCAACATAATACATTCTGACGAAAAACATGTTTTATTATGAATACAAATAATATAAAAGAAGTATGGAAGCCTGTTTGCACCACAGGGAAAAAATAAATAAATATCCTGTAAGTCATTATAATGACTTAGCTATCTCATTATAATGACTTAGCTATCTCATTATAATGACTTACTATCTCATTATAATGACTTAGTTATATCATTATATTAACTTATAAGTGTTGGTAATATGAGAGGATAAATCAGGCCTTGTTTGGATACTGAATATATACCAAGGTCAAAGCATACACTGTATTATGACTCCTAATCAAACGTATATCTTTACAATCATATATTTATTTGTTTGTGACTGTAGCTGTACCCACTGGATTGTTTCTGAGTGTTTCAAACACAGCAACATGTATACTGTACTATCACTGAAGCCACAAGAAACCCAGCTTTATTTCAAACATCAGCCAATTATAGATCATTTAAAAAAGGATTTTATCATCTGCAGATGAGCGCGTGTGGGCCTATATAGTGTCTATAAATGCCTCTTTAAATTGATTACACATAACATTGACCAGCTTTTGTGTTAGTTTGCTATACCATAGTGCTTCAGGTGTAGATTATACAATATATAACATGTCCAAATATGAGAGAAGGCCTAGGTACAATGAAACGTAAACAAAGAAAGAGTCTGACTGAGAGGCCAAACAAACGTCAGGAGAGAGAAAAGAGAGATTTGTCTCAAGTCTTGAGGTAAGCAATGTGTTTCAGTATAATGCCCTACAGACCATCATACAGTTACAATCATTAATTCTCTATATACAAACTGATTTACATACACTGTACTGCGCCTCAGTTTAAAAATGTCAAAACTAAATGTGAAATCAAATATATGGTGCAATTTATTTTTAGAGGGAGGACTCCACGAAGTTTAATGAGGTGGGCGATAATGGACATTATGGCTATTGATGATGGCCTGTTTCCTCTTGCATAGTACGTCACACACACTATCAAATATCTACAACAGTGAAACTTTTCCTGTTCGATCAAAACACTTGCAAACAATTGGCTAAACTACATCAACTCATTTTTTGAAGGTATTTCGTGGAGAACGGAGATGGCAAACTATCCGAGTGGACCATAGTGTATCTTTATGTATATATCCTTTAGGCCTGCATGTTTGAGGGTCACATCGACTCTGTTTACTGCGTTACATGAATGGAGGAAGTCTAATGTGGCACGGTGGCTCAAATGAAAGAAAACAAAACAAAAAGGAAGCAAGGACAAACCAGCGCTCTACCCCTCGTGGCTCCACTGTCTCTACTGTAGGCTATTTTTATTATATGTACAGCACTTTGGCTCGACCAAAAATCGTTTATAAATGTGCTCTATAAATAAAACTTGATTTGATTTGATCCACTGGAAGTAGGCACCGTTTTTACTGTTACCTTCTTAGAAGACAAGGTTGAGCTCAATAACACGTCAAGCCTATCCCACATCTCTCCGAAACATACGCTGCGCCACCTAAATGTGTGTCTACTGAGGGAGGCCTGATTTGAGATATTAAGTCAATATAATGAGATAACTAAGTCAATATAATGAGATATTAAGTCAATATAATGAGATAACTAAGTCAATATAATGAGATATTAAGTCAATATAATGAGATATTAAGTCAATATAATGAGATAGTAAGTCAATATAATGAGATAGTAAGTCATTATAATGAGATAGTAAGTCATTATAATGAGATAACTAAGTCAATATAATGAGATAACTAAGTCAATATAATGAGATATTAAGTCAATATAATGAGATAGTAAGTCATTATAATGAGATAGTAAGTCATTATAATGAGATAACTAAGTCATTATAATGAGATAACTAAGTCAATATAATGAGATAACTAAGTCAATATAATGAGATATTAAGTCAATATAATGAGATAGTAAGTCATTATAATGAGATAACTAAGTCATTATAATGAGATAACTAAGTCAATATAATGAGATATTAAGTCAATATAATGAGATAGTAAGTCATTATAATGAGATAGTAAGTCATTATAATGAGATAACTAAGTCAATATAATGAGATAACTAAGTCAATATAATGAGATATTAAGTCAATATAATGAGATAGTAAGTCATTATAATGAGATAACTAAGTCAATATAATGAGATAACTAAGTCAATATAATGAGATATTAAGTCAATATAATGAGATAGTAAGTCATTATAATGAGATAACTAAGTCATTATAATGAGATAACTAAGTCAATATAATGAGATAACTAAGTCATTATAATGAGATAGTAAGTCATTATAATGAGATAGTAAGTCATTATAATGAGATAGTAAGTCATTATAATGAGATAGTAAGTCATTATAATGAGATAACTAAGTCTAGGGGTCGTGGTGATTATATAGTCTGACCGCTGCAGGAAGGAAGGACCTGCGGTATCTCTCTAATGTGTAGGTGGTCCAATACTTTTGTCTATATTGTGTATAATTGAGTATCATCTGCATAACAATGAAAATGTACCGAGTGATTCCTTATCGCCTAAAGGAAGCGTATATAATGTGAACACAATAGGTCCGAGCTCTGAGCCCTTATGCTTTGCTGCGGCAACACTGGCTGGATTCAATCAAACAGAACTCTAAACACATTTTCAGCTCTGCACACAATCTGCAATTCAACTCTGCACTTTCTAAAACCCTGCACACGGCTCTCTGAGTAACACACAGAGATCTGACATATCCACCTGGCAGCCATTTTCAAAACACTGCCATTAAACATGCTACACATATGAGCCAATGAACAGATACACATGCCAGCTGACCGTTACCGCCTGGCTGCTGTACTGCTGACTCATCAATCAGCATATAAGGACAAACAACAATATCCTGTTTATGAAATACACAAGAAAAGAAAGAAGATTGAAGTCGTTAATTCATGAGAAAAGCACTCAGATAGAAAGTCAGAAACATTTGATTAAAATAAATGTAAATAAAATGTCCAAAGAAAGTATTCAGAGTAATTCTTATTACAGTTTTATAATTGTTTTATATATTCCTCAAATGATCTGCTTTGACTGCAGCTGGAGAAGCTTCTGGATTCAGTCTGAAAGCATCCTTTTTTAACTTTAAACATGATCTTTAATAATGTTGTAGTTTGGTTGAACTCTGAGAGGTCGACTGGCTGGACTCCTCACTGGGACTCTGGTTCTGGACCAACTTGCAGGGTCCAGGAGTTCTTGGAGAGAAGGAGCGCTTCCTGCCGCAGGACTCGGGGGATGGGAGTTCCTGAACATGGAGAAACAGCTTCAGTTATTATGCTCCAAATATCTGGATCAAAGTCACAGAAAGAATGTGTCTGCAGCTCAGAGAGTCCTGCTGGGAACCCACACATGTTGAGGAGCCCAAAGTGTGATGATAGACATGTACAGTACGGGTCCCCAGCACATAGAAGCTGCCGGATGCTAACCTGCATATGTTGGGAGAGCTTTACAGATCAGGAGAGGAACTAAGTACATTTACTCAAGTACTGTACTTAAGTACAATGTTAAGGTACTTATACTTTACCTGAGTATTTCCATTTGATGCTACTGTGTACTTCTACACTTCTACTCCACTACAGTTCAGAGGTACATGGTGTACTTTTCCTCCACTACATGTATTTGTGTGCATCTGGACCCGGTGACAACATTACCTATTGACGCAGCAACCACTGTAAGTTATATTCTTGTTTAATTAGACTTCTCGGTTTCATTTATTCGACTCTGTATAATTGTTACTGTAGCTAAAACGGCTAAATCGCTTTTGAGAGATTTTAAATCTCAGATCTGCTCAGGCGAAACCTGCTTTACAGCTCTCAGCACTCAAGCCTGCATTATTAACATAGGCAGGGCCAGTCTATTGTCGCCCATCAGCTGTAGATAGTTAACTAATTAACTTCAGCTGTGAGAACTGAGCAATCAGGCGTCCATTTCGGGTAGCTCTTTCCTGGAGCGGCAGCTTCAGCGGCAGACAGGCTAAGACTGACAAAGACATTAGAGTCCTACGGGAGTAAGACTGACAAAGACATTAGAGTCCTACGGGAGTCACGAGGGAGGCAAAGAGGAGGCAAATCCTACTTTGATTGAGCTAAGTATCGTTGGCGTTTTTAATTTTTACTTTTGTTGTTTAGCCCCTCATGCTATAATCATGTGTATTTTCTCCATTCCTGTTCATGTGTCTTCTCGCAATTATCACTGGCCCCGTGTATCTCGTAATCGATATAACCGGCCTGCTCTCGTCTATCCCACGTGCTCCACTGAGATCCAACATCTAGTTTCAGGTGGCCTGTGGAACTGCCAGTCAGCTGTTCCTAAGGCTGACTTCATCTCTGGCTACTTCTCCCTGCAGTCTCTGGATTTCCTTGCTCTCACTGAGACCTGGATTACTCCATCCAACACATCCACCCCAGCAGCTCTCTCCACAGCATATTCCTTCTCCCATACACCCAGACCCACTGGCAGAGGAGGTGGCACTGGTCTCCTGCTCTCTCCCAAATGGAGCTTTTCCCTCTTCAAGCTACCTAACTTTACTCCTTCCACCTTTGAGTTCCATGCCGTCACAGTAACCCATCCTATACAGTTAACCATTGTTGTTCTCTACCGTCCACCAGGCGCCTTGGGGGACTTCTTGGAGGAATTAGATCATCTCCTCTCACACATCCCTGAAACTGGCCCTCCCGCTGTACTTCTCGGAGACTTCAACCTCCAGATGGGGAAGATAGACGAACTAACATCTCTGTTAACCGCCTTTGCTTTCTCACTCTCTCCGTCCCCACCGACTCATAAAGCTGGCAATGTCCTTGATCTCATATTCTCAAGGAACTGCGCTACTTCTAACCTCTCTGTAAACCCGCTCCACACATCCGATCACTTCTTCATTTCATTCTCTCTATCCCTTTCCAAACATAACAAACTAATCTCTTCCCATCCTACACTTGTCCGCCGTAACCTTCGCTCCCTCTCTCCCTCTACCTTTGCCTCGTCGGTGCTCTCAGCCCTCCCTTCCTCTGATTCGTTCCAACTACTGCCTCCAAACTCTGCTGCAGAAACTCTCCTCTCTACTCTCTCATCCACTCTGGACTCGCTCTGTCCTCTGACATCTCGGCAGGCTCGTCAGTCCCCTCCGGCTCCCTGGCTAAATGATGCACTGCGTGCTAATAGAACCGTCCTTAGGGCAGCAGAGTGGAAATGGTGGAAATCCAAACACCGTGACGACCTCCTAACCTATCAAGCTCTCCTCTCCTCTTTCTCTGCTTCGATCTCTCAGGCAAAAAGCACTTTCTTTCAAGATAAGATCCAATCTTCCTATTCCAATCCTAAAAAACTATTTTCCATCTTCTCCACCCTCTTGGACCCTCCAAAAGCTCCTCCCCCCTCCTCACTTCTGTCAAGCGACTTTGTTACCCACTTTGAAAAAAAGGTTAATGATATTCGCTCTTCTTTTTCTGACTCACCTTTACTCACCACTGGGTCACCAGACCTTCCTTCCACCAACACACTAACCTCCTTTTCCCCTCTCTCTCCAAGTGAGGTTCTTACCCTCATTACCTCTGCCCGCCCTACCACCTGTCCTCTGGACCCTATCCCTTCAAACCTCCTTCAGACTATCGCTCCTGATATTCTACCGTTTCTCACCCATTTCATCAACACTTCTGGTCACTTTCCAAACAGTCTCAAGGAGGCAAGAGTAAACCCTCTCGTAAAGAAACCCACTCTCAACCCGTCTGATGTTATAAACTACAGGCCTGTCTCTCTCCTCCCGTTCCTGTCTAAATCACTTGAACGCGCTGTCTTTAAACAACTCTCCTGTTATCTCAATCAGAACAACCTTCTGGATCCGCACCAGTCTGGTTTCAAGGCAGGTCACTCCACAGAAACTGCTCTCACTGCTGTCACTGAGGAACTGCACACTGCCAAAACTGCATCCCTCTCCTCTGTCATCATCCTGTTGGACCTGTCTGCTGCATTCGACACGGTGAATCATCAGATCCTCCTTCGCACTCTCCAAAAACTTGGAGTTTCAGGCTCTGCACTTTCCCTCCTCACCTCATACCTGAAAGACCGTACCTACAGGGTGACTTGGAGAGGGTCTGAGTCCGACCCTTGTCAATTAACTACGGGGGTCCCTCAGGGCTCTGTTCTTGGTCCCCTCCTCTTCTCCTTGTACACAAACTCGCTCGGATCAGTCATTAGCCCGCATGGTTTTTCTTACCACTGCTACGCTGACGACACCCAATTAATTCTGTCCTTTCCCCGCTCAGAGACCCAGGTCGTCGCACGCATCTCTGCTTGTCTAGCTGACATCTCTCAGTGGATGTCTGCTCACCACCTCAAGCTCAACCTTGACAAGACTGAGCTGCTCTTCCTCCCGGGAAAAGATTGTCCAACTCTTGACCTGACAATCAACATCGGCACCTCAGTTGTTTCCCCGACTCAGACTGCAAGGAATCTGGGTGTGACCCTAGATAACAACCTGTCCTTCACTGCAAACATCGCTGCTACAACCCGCTGCTGCAGATACACGCTTTACAACATCAGGAAGATACGTCCCCAGCTGACTCAGAAAGCGACTCAGGTTCTGGTCCAGGCTCTCGTCATCTCACGCCTAGACTACTGCAACTCCCTCCTGGCTGGTCTACCTGCATGTGCCATCCGACCTCTGCAGCTCATCCAGAATGCAGCGGCTCGTCTGGTTTTCAACCTTCCTAAATTCTCCCACACCACTCCGCTCCTCCGCTCCCTTCACTGGCTTCCGGTAACTGCTAGAATCCACTTCAAGACACTGGTACTTGCTTACCGTGCTGCGAATGGATCTGGCCCTTCCTACATCCAGGACATGGTTAAACCGTACACCCCAGCGCGTGCACTACGCTCTGCATCAGCCAAACGACTCGTTGCGCCCTCGCTGCGAGGGGGACCCAAGTTCCCATCGGCGAAAACACGTGGGTTTGCTATCCTGGCTCCAAGATGGTGGAATGAGCTCCCCATTGACATCAGGACGGCAGATATCTTGCACATCTTCCGGCGCAAACTGAAAACTCATCTCTTTCGACTCCACTTCGAGCGTTAGAACGATTAACGAAGCACTTTTATACCAATAAAGGACTGGCTTATCTACAGCCAGTTGAGTAGCACTTGAAATGTTTGGCTCTATGAAACCTGATGTACTTATATGATTCTGTTTTCTTCAAGGTTGTGTCTTCCTGGTCGAATGTACTTATTGTAAGTCGCTTTGGACAAAAGCGTCAGCTAAATGCAATGTAATGTAATGTAATGTAATAATATTTAATACCTTTAGTTACTTCACAGATGTGGATGAATGATGTGAAATCTAACCAAGTGTTAAATCAGACTTTAGTTCCACCTGGAGTAAATCCACAAGCTACCCTGCAGTATACAAAGTCATTCAAACTAGCTGCACCTTCACCAGCTTTGAGAACACTTTCATGATCAATCATTATAAAACATATCATATATATTATTCTGAAATGGACCAGTCTGCACAACGACTACTTTTACTGTCGTTACTAGATCTGAGTACTTCTACTTTTACTCAAGTAAAATATCTGAGTACTTCTACTTGTACTGAAGTATATTTTGAGGGTAATACGGAGTATTTATAATGTTGATGTTTTCATGTGTTTTATTCTTCAGAGTTTATTTACATTTTACAGAGTGTCAGTGAACGCGTCACTGTGTTGATAGACAGTTCTTGTGAAGAGAAACAGCCAAAATGATGAAGAGAGAAACCAGAGTGTTGTTTTCCTCTGAGGACATGCTCCATCAAAGAGTCTCATATCTGGATGAATGGAGGATATTCAGTACTCACAGGTCTTCTGGATCTTGGCTCTGATCGTCTCTCCTCTGATCCTGTAGGGATGAACACAATCCAACTGTTATGATCCAGTTTAAAATAAGTGTTTGTTCTTTGAGTCAGCTTCAGAGTCCTGATCTCATGCTTTACATCCCATCATATCTTCTCTGCAAACACTACGACTGACTGCCACAGCTCTCAGCTGCATGACAGGAAGTAACAGCCATTAGTCAAGGAACTAAAAACATCCCATCAAACACAGACTACCTTTTCCACTCTTCTGTCAAACCCCATATGTCTGGTGGAAAGTTGATTACTTAATGAAGCTCAGCGCAAATTCAACCAGGAAGACCGTCTTTACTCTTCATGTATTTCTATTCCCATGCTACTCTCTCTCCTCTCAATAAGTGACCGGGGGCGTCACTCTTCAGCTTAACCAATCACCTAGCTCTATTCCCAAGAGCCTATCATAACGCTCTGTCAAACCTTTTAAATCTGCTCTTCCCCCTCTGACAGCTGTCATTTCAGGTGACTCGACGCAACCCTCCTCCACCCCTTTTCACCTCCTGTCTGTTATGATTCTGTTTAGTTTTATTTTTGTTGTGTGCTTTTGTGTGCTTTTTCCTGTCTCACCCCTCTCTTCTCTGTGTTCCTCTGCAGGGCTGGCGTGTGACAGGGAGTTGGCTGGCTCCTCCCAGGAGCAGACGAGGCACACCTGTTTCCACTCACCTCTTCACCTGTAGATTTATAAGCCCGGTCCTCATGCCACTTCCCTGCCAGATAATTCCTCTGTGTTTCGACCCTCCGGTGTGTCTCGCTGCTCTCCTCGTCGTTTGGATTAAGTGTTTGGATTTTTGCCTCCTGTCCCTGACGACTCAGTGCCAGCCAACTTCCTGACTCCACTGCCGTATTTTCTGTTTTCTGCTTGAATAAAGCTTTTTGTTTATTGACCATCTCTCTCCAGTCTTTTGCTTTGGGGTCCAAAATTCTATAGGCCGTAACACTGTCCCTCTGATTCCAGGGTCAAGCTAAGCCCCTCCCCTTCAGACCGACCCCAACTATCCATTCACCACCACCAGGGTCAAGCTAAGCCCCTCCCCTTCAGACCGACCCCAACTATCCATTCACCACCACCAGGGTCAAGCTAAGCCCCTCCCCTTCAGACCGACCCCAACTATCCATTCACCACCACCAGGGTCAAGCTAAGCCCCTCCCCTTCAGACCGACCCCAACTATCCATTCACCACTACCAGGGTCAAGCTAAGCCGCTTGTTGAGATCATAGTATGAAGTGAATACTTAAAAACGAAAGTTAATTATAAATCATATATGATCAATCATATTCTTGTATAAACCCATAATGAGAATGCTTCTTGACGGTTTTTGAATATGTAGCCTATGTATGCTTACAATTTTTTCTGTTGCTATTTGATAACTTTGCGTTTTGAAAAGAGGGTGTTGTGAGTTTTCATAGTATGTTTAATACTTAAAACGAAAGTTAGTTATAATCAAATATAATCAATTATATTTTTGTATAACCCACAATGAAAAATACTTCATATTTTAGGTTTTTCTATAGTTACAGTATAAACAAAACCAAGTGGTTTGTTAAGTTGAGTGTACAGCCTAAAAAGAGTTATGGGTGTTTTGGATAAGAGATAGGCCGTTTTCTCCCTCTCCTCTGGCAGCAGTTCACAGGGAGGGGGGCTCCAAGCTTAAGGAGAAACACATTAGAGGCCTAAAGGGGTCATGTCCTTTTTACACTAACATGGGAAGGTGTATCTTATGCCATAAGATATGGAACATGTCGGGTCATGTCCAGCCTTGTACATTAGAGGGCATGCCCAGTTTTCCACAAATTGGGTGTAGAGGAGGAGTTTGTTTTTTTGGGGTTTCGATCCAGTTTTTTGAGCATAAAGAGACTGGTTTTTTGAGAGAGCGCGAGAGAGAGGGGGGGAAACCCCTGGTAGACTCTCTCCCGGTAGGCTGTGTCCTTCAGAGCTGGGTTAATAGCTCTCGGTAAGGTCCTCACACACGTGGTAAATATCTCTCAAATTTCTTGGTTGTTGGCTGAGTGGAATGATTTGATGAGAGATGTGTTTGTGAATATTATAACCCGCCACCTGTGAGGAATCTTCCTCCGAATTAATGCGGATAGGAATGGGTTTTTGAATGTTAAATCCGCCGTCTGTGTCGGAAAAAGTGTATGAATATTATAACCCGCGACCTGTGAGGAATCTTCCTCCGAATTAATGCGGATAGGAATGGGTTTTTGAATGTTATACCCGCCGTCTGTGTCGGAAAAAAAGGTATGAAACTGATGTGAATTGATTTGGTGAATAAAAAGTTGAATGCGCTTTTTATTGTCACCGGTCTTTTTATGAGGAAATACCTCTAAATTCTATCGGGAGATTTTAAAATGTCACAACTGAATTGGGCAGTTGAAATTAAAACATTTTGGTAATAAATGTAAGACTGTGAATTAAAGTTTCATATTTGAACATGATCACAGCACCATTTTTTTAGTATGATTATAATGTTGTAAAGAGAGAAGGTAAAAACCCTGTATTAGTTTGGACCTATTTTTCTTCAAATAAACTGATCCCACCTTTTGGACTGGGATAATTTAAAAGACAACCTGTGCACTCCTCTCCTGCTTCAAAGGTAAGATTGCACCCTGCCACACTCACACTTAGGTAGGAGCACACTCCATTTACTGATATCAAAATCCTTCGGGATCCCTTAAACATATTAAAAAAGAGTTGTCTGAATTGAAACAGCAGTTAATTGAACCTAGGTTCTTCGGGGAGTTATAGAGGTGAGATCTTGCTGACGTTGGTGGATCTGAGCCAAGCAGCAACCTTACATAGACTCAATAACTTCGGAAAGGTCAATTAGTAGGTCAGAGTAATTTACCGGAATAAATTATGAGGACCTCTCCGACTCTAAACACCCTCCCCTTCAGACCGACCCCAACTATCCATTCACCACCACCAGTGTCTAGACCCCAGGGGGGTTTCATCGGATCGGCTCTACCCTCCCGAATGATTACAGCCCTTCCCGGGGCCTAATCACCAAAATTACCATTACATTCATTTGTGCATCTGCGCAATAAATATGTATTATTACATCAAAAGCTCTCCTGATTGAACTAAACGTGGCTTTGCATTTCCAGCTGGCCTTCTCTAGTTGATGGAAGAATGAGAGAGCCTGCAGTCAGTGGGTAACATCACTGATCTGTTTCCCCAGTGAGAGAAACACCTCCCTG
Organism: Gymnodraco acuticeps; assembly: GCF_902827175.1. NCBI lineage: Eukaryota > Metazoa > Chordata > Actinopteri > Perciformes > Bathydraconidae > Gymnodraco > Gymnodraco acuticeps. The sequence continues at coordinate 81,724 of NW_022990849.1, forward strand.
TGTTTCATACAATACTGCTGAACCAGCAGAGACCCCTTACTGACCTGAGAGTCTCCAGTCTGCAGTCTGCACTCTCCAGAAGATCTCTCAGCAGCTTCACATCTGAATCCTGCAGAGCGTTCTTACTCAGGTCCAGATCTCTCAGATGGATGTTGGACTTCAGAGCTGAGATCAGAGCAGAACAGCTGATCTCTGACAACCTGCAGCTCCTCAGACTGAATAAAGAAACCATGATGTAAGTTTAGAAAACAAAGTTCCTGTTTGAAATAACTCAATGTTTAATAATCTGTTCAAAGTCAAACAGGGTTTTAATGTCAGAGATGATGCAGAAACAATCCACTGATAATCTGGAACTTTAACTTTGATCAGATGTTGAACAACTCCTTCATCTCCCTCACAGCTCCTCAGTACTGACAGCATCTCCACTGACTCCTGGAGCACAGGGTGAGTCTGTGGAAGCTCAAACTCTCTCCCTCACACATTCACCTTCTCTCTGTTACTCTGATCAATATTCAGTCATTAGCAGAAACGGAACAAATAACAATAACATTGTATTTGTTCAAATTCAGAAAATCATAAACACAAACAGATCAATATGAACTGCAGTCAGTGAACTGACCTGAGAGCCTCCAGTCTGCAGTTTGGACTCTTTAGTCCAGAAATCAGCAGCTCCACTCCTGAAACCTGCAGAGGGATGTGACTCAGCTCCAGATCTCTCAGATGGGAGGGGTCAGACTTCAGAGCTGAGGCCACGACTTCACAGTCAGTCTCTGTGATTATCCAGCCAGCAAGTCTATAATAAAACATATATTACAACATGTGTTAAAAAGAGAGGAAACATTATATTAACCTCAAGCATTTGATGAAAAAAAGATGTGACATGTTCTGATAGACCTTTGCTGTTAGTCCATTTAATATAATATACAATAATATATTATAATAGAGTGTAATGAGTAGTCAGTGTGATCTGATCACATGTCTGTGCTCCTGCTGTCACTGACTGTTACCAAAAGAAACAGAAATTAAATGAACCACTTGACGATATTAGAGATGTACATATTTAAATGTTAGTTAATATTTGGATGTGAATGATGGATGAAGGATGTTTTGGCTTCTCTGAGCTTCTGAACATTTACTGCGCACACAAACACAATTAACAAACCAATACAGTTTCAATATGTTCAACTTGATACCATCAGATGTTCCCAGTATATCAGCATTAAGACATAACTCTGTTATTGGGGGGAAATGATATAGATCTGATTTTAAACTCGAACACATCGTGATCAAAACATGTTCGGTGATAAAGACGTGAAATCCTTTGAACAGCGTTCGTTACAATATGATTTACTCAAATAGCATTTATTCAGATTCTTCAAGTGAGGAGTTATCTTTCCGGCATTTCAAAAAGAGTTCAAACGGGAGAGACGTGATGTATGAAATACATGTTTATTACCGGACACGTGGTATAGAAAATTATGATTGACAGATTACAACAATGAATCAACTGATGTTTGGAGATTAGGCCCCGGTTTGTAGGATAATCATTCGGGAGGGGAAAACCGCTCCGATGAACCCCCCGGGGTCTAGACACTGGTGGTGGTGATAAGTGGTTCGGTCTGGTCTGGAGGAAGAAGGATTAGCTTGGCCCTGAATTAGGAGACACGAGGCAAAGGGGTGGAGGCGGGTTGTGCGTTGACACCTGAAATGATAACTGACAGAGAGGGAAGAGCAGATTTAAGGGGTTTAGCAGGTGCAATGATTGCTAGCTGGGGAGTACCGCCTCTGATTACTTAATGGGAGAGGAGCTTGCAGTGACGTGTAACACCAGGGGTATGGTCTTCCTTCTTGAACTTGCGCTAAGCTTCATTTCAAACAGGAGAGACGTGATGTATGAAATACATGTTTATTACCGGACACGTGGTATAGAAAATTATGATGACAGATTACAACAATGAATCAACTGATGTTTGGAGATTAGGCCCCGGTTTGTAGGATAATCATTCGGGAGGGGAAAACCGCTCCGATGAACCCCCAAAGAGAAGAGAAGTGAGAAGTGCTGAGATGTGAAGCATTTATTACCTTGCTGGCTGATTGAGGAGATCTGTGGATGAAATGAGATAACACGGGGACATGATGAGAATGTCGGAATAACTGTAGGGTTAATGTGAACGCCAACCATGCTTAGCGCCTGCATGTTGGATTAGACGATGCTGACCCACTGGCCGCAACCTGCACGCGCAGGGTTAAACATGACGCTGACCCACCGGCCGCAACCTGCACGCGCAGGTTTAAACATGACGCTGACCCGCTGGCCGCAACCTGTACGCACAGGGTTAAACAAAAGCTGACCCATAGGCCGCAACCTGTACACACAGGGTTAAACAAAAGCTGACCCATAGGCCGCAACCTGCACACGCAGGGTTAAACAAAAGCTGACCCATAGGCCGCAACTTGTACACACAGGGTTAAACAAAATGCTGACCCATAGGCCGCAACCTGCACATGCAGGGTTAAACAAAAGCTGACCCATAGGCCGCAACCTGCACATGCAGGGTTAAACAAAAGCTGACCCATAGGCCGCAACCTGTACACACAGGGTTAAACAAAATGCTGACCCATAGGCCGCAACCTGTACACACAGGGTTAAACAAAATGCTGACCCATAGGCCGCAACCTGTACACACAGGGTTAAACAAAAGCTGACCCATAGGCCGCAACCTGTACACACAGGGTTAAACAAAATGCTGACCCATAGTCCGCAACCTGTACACACAGGGTTAAACATGACACTGACCTACTGGCCCTGCACGTGCAGGGTTTAAACATAATGCGGACCCACTGGCCGCAACCTGCGCGGCAGGATTCAATACAATGCGAACCCGAAGGTCACAACGATATGAAGTGTTTAAACATGAACACGGTGACACGTAAATGTGCTGACTTGCTAAGACCACCACCAGTTGTATGTATAAATACCGTTTAGTGTTTGGACCTTGGATAGCCAGCACGCACGGATGTCCGGGCGAATGTTGGATATGAAGGCGGAGGAGGACCACCGTCCGAGTTTGCAGGGAGGAGGGAGATATGCCTTGAATGGCTGCACCTGTCTGAACGAAAGCCCTGATATGCTATTAGACGCCACCACCAGTTATATGCATATTTACCATAGGTAAACTGAAGAGATCTTGATTGGCGGCACGAGCCGATATCCGGGTGAAGAGGGAGATGTAGACGATATAATGCCCGAGAGCTGTTAGCTTGAGTACGGTGATGCATGAATATCGTAACCTGGCTTACCACGAGCCAAGTGAGCATGAACCCGAGAATATGAATGAAGTGCAGGATGCACGCAGAAAAGACGTACACTTAGTTAAATACTGAGACACGACCCATGATATAGTATATCTTAATTAGCGTTAAGTGTGCCGGGATGAGTCATAGATGCTGATGAGCTGATTGAGTGATTAAGACTGTCTTCTATCATCTGAAGTGAGGATGATGGAGGGACGCTAGTGTTAGATCCAGCAAGTGTGATAATAAATGTGTAGCAATAGTGGAAATCTGAGTGTGCCGCTATGCGAATGATCTCATGCAGATATCCCCCCCAAAACGGAGGATGTGCAGTGCACGTCCTTAAGTCGGGGGAAACACGGTCGTCGTGAGGCCGGCGGATGCCACGTCCAGGAAACGGGAGATGATGCGTGCCGAAGAATCCGCATGCAAAGTACGGTTGCCCGGTGAGGAAGAGCAACTGTCGTTGAAGACGTTTATGTGGATGCACGCAGTTGGTTAGAGGAACGTTAATACCATGAGCTTGATGTGATGGCTAGGAACTCCGGTGTGAGACTGGGCCTGTAGTTCCTCATGATTAGGAACGCTGTGCTCCTGGAGGAGTCTCTTCTTGCTTCTTCTTCTCTCTTCTTGTTTCTTCTTCTCTTTTCCCAGTTGAGCGGAGTTGTAGTTTAGTAATGTTGTATTTGAACGCTAGATGCGTGAAGGCAACGCATTAGGAGATCTCCCTGAGCAGTGGGTGATTTGAACTGGGGAGAGACGCTATTAATATTATTTACCCGAATAGCCGGTGCACGCGTAGTTTCTCCTACTTGACTTAAGGCTGAAAGAGTTCCGCTGAACGATGATGGGAACTTTAAAGCGCGTCGTAATATCTGCTTTGAAGAGCCAGCCTTGGCCTGCACGCTATTAGATTACATTATCTCCGTGCGTTGAAAGGGGGGAACATGACCTTGTCATCGAAATTGCCCTGAGCATTTACCGAATCGTATTAGATAATCTGTCGACAGGCTGTAAACAGAAAAGCTGAAATTGAAACTAATAAATACTCAGTTACCTCTAATCATTAACCCAGTTTGTATAATGTAGTTACTCTGTGTGTTGCTGCTAGCATACATAACATCTGACGTGGGAACGTTACTCGTGAATGGAGCTACAGAGCTGCTAGAAAGACAGTGGAACCCGGTGCATTCCTCCGTCTGGATGTGGAGCACTTTTGATAAATGTTTAGACAAAGTGCTCGTGTTACGCCCTTACATGATAAACTCTTATTGCACTTTGGCAACGAGCATTCTCCACATCGAAGCGGGTGAAGTTTAACCACGCCTCGGAGCGCGTTCTCTCCGCCACCTCCGCAGTGTGCTCCGCTGCATGTAGCAGCTGTGTGTGTAAACTGCCCCGCCCCCTCGCGATGGGGGAGAGAGATCTCATCTGATCGAAAATACATCATAGGCGCATTTGTTTGTCCTTTGCATATTAGAACGAGTTGTGACACTAGACTGCGATATAATGTTTTTGTAGCAATAAACATGACATATATTTATAAATGTCTCCGGTACTGATAAAAAGACCAATAACGTTGGAGCTTACGCACGTAAACACACTGCTGACGTCACAATGAATCGACGACTGAATTAGTTGCAACTAATTTGGTAATCGATTTGATCGATTAGTCGATTAGTTGTTGCACCCTCAGTCGCTGCAACTCTGACTACTTTTAAATCCAGGCTGAAGACTTTTCTTTTGTCGCTGCTTTTAATTGAACTATTCATATCTTAGACTGCACTGTACTTTGATCCATGTACTTTTTCTTTTAATGTTTATTTTATTAGCTTCCTTTTAAATGACTGATTTTAAATGCCATTTCTTAATGTCTTTCATTTTTTAAAGCAATTTGAATTGCCTTGTATTGAAAAGTGCTATATAAATAAACTTGCCTTGCTGCCAAGGAGATGTTGTTGTCGCAGATCTAGCCGTTGGTGCACCAAGAAACGGAATATTCTTAGTGGAGAAGAAAAAGAGAAAAACTGATCATTTAGTCAATAATCATTAAATTAATATTGGGAGTGAATTCCTAATTTATTTAGTATCTGGTCGTGTCATAAACAGGATAATGTGCAGCGACTTGTTCATTGAGGAAAAGAAGCCCTACGAAACGCCATTCATTTCAGGAAACGCTGTGTTGAAGCTTGAACCTGCGTTAGTTACTGAGCATTGTAATGAGTAATTACCCGACTGCATTAGTAATGCAAGTAATACGTTACTGAAACTCCATACTGTAGCACGTTACCCCCAACACTGCCTGAAGCTCACCTTAACCCTGACTAGAGGTAGCAATGCATAGTGTTGAACTTCCTGTCGGCTCCCAGACCGTAGTCGAGGAAACGGGGGGGGGGGGTGACTCTCTGTCGTCTCCCAGGGCAGAAGCACACGCTTCTGGTTCAATAACCCATTTTATCGGAAAGACTGGAGAGAGGCGAGCTCTTCTTGGGAGGTCGTTGCATTATTTAGCTCTCCTGTTTCGCAAGATAGATTTCGCAAGATCGCAGACCTTCCTTTTTTCTGCTGCCTCGTTTATTTCTTAAAACATGTATCCCGCTCGCTCATACCATGCCCACGCACACATGCACACGCCACACCCCTCTCTTAAGGGGTAGCGATCTCACTCTGCATGACCCAAATGTCGTAACGATATACGAAACATCTCGTCAATTTGTTGCAACTGCCTTTGCCAACGTTACCCTGACGCCTGTTGAAGTGAGCGCAGGAGGAATAGCTTCAATGGGATAGCTTAAGCCCTGCCTGCCTGCCTGTTGTAGTTGAAGCCAGAATGGGTAAAACTCCGCATGTGATGAGGACCCGTTCCGCGTGAAGCCGGAAGCGCCGCATTAGGCGGCCCTGATGCCAGTGATGCGATTGCCTTCTCAAGAGACTGAAGCGTACGTCAGTTGTTTGCGTGAAGTAGCCATTCCCATTAGGCCGGAGGAACTTCCATGCACAATAGAAATAAAATAATTGAGAGAAGAAAAAGAGATATGTTATCTATCAAAACCCAGTTAGATTAAGATTCATTGGATTGCACACTTTGTTTGTTTGTTTGGATATGTAGTAAATTAACATTTTAAATAGCACTTAATGACTGACTGAATGGAAATGACAATAAATGAAAATGTAAAACGAAAAAAGCGATCATGAAAATGTTTCCAAAAAATGAATTAATGATTTTTCACCACTTTGTTGTTCAGATATATCACATATTTGTAACTAAATGATACATGAATTGAAACAAAACACGGTATAAACTGAGGAGTGACTCCCGTGAGGTTCATGTATTTTCTTCACACTGCTCTCATGTCAAGAAGCATCAGATCAGTGCATGCACTGCCTCGTCCAATCAGTGAGCGATACACAGTAAGGGGGCGGGGTGAGTATCTGAGGATTTCATCGGAGGATGGTCTGGTGGTTCCTCGGTTATCGCTCCTCCATGATCGCGCTGTCTTTTCCTCCCGCGTCCGGGCTTGCGGGACGGCCGGTGTTCCGGATTAAACTGGTTCCCCGATCAACTGGTTGACAGATGTGGAGGCGTGGCCTTCGACTGAAATACACATTTCGATCGCTTCTTCTGTCGTTTACATTCATCTTTTGGTATATTTGGCTGGATAGGAACACTTTGATGCACATTCAGTACCAGTGTGTGAGGTTGTGGTTACGATGGCGATATCCGGACGCAAACAGCGAGGACTACAAAAAATAAAAACGAGTTGACATGGGGATGTCTGTTCAAAACATTGCGAGCTCCAATAAATCATTTAAACCAGCTATTGTTGCCAGACTAATTACTGAATATCGTTCTTAATGTGATACCAAGTCCATCTGAGACCTGTGTACACCTTCAGACAGCCTCCAAGTGAAGCACACGTTGTTTACTCACAGTTTGAAAGCAGCGTGGAGAAGTCTTCTGCTGTGTTAAGTTGTGATCCGCTCGAATACATCCTTAAAACCAGCTATTGTTGCCCGACTTATCACTGAATATCGTTCCTAATGTGATACCAAGTCCATCTGAGACATGTGTACACCTTCAGACAGCCTCCCAGTGAAGCGTACGTTGTTTACTCAGAGTTTGAAAGCAGCGTGGAGAAGTTTTCAGCTGTGATAAACTGTGATCCTCTCAGGTAAACTGTGATTCGCTCAGGGTCAACTGGGATCCACCCATGGGAAAATGGGATCCGCCCAGGTTAAACTGTGTTACGACTTCTGTGGCTATCTACCAGCGATCATGTTTAATATGAAAGACACACACATATACATCCCTTATAAAAACGGCATTCTGCAGCACTCATCCAGATAACACATCAAGAACGATATTCAGAAATAAGTCTGGCAACAATAGCTGGTTTAAATGATTTATTGGAGCTCGCAATGTTTTGAACAGACAACCCCATGTCAACTCGTTTTTCTTTTTGTAGTCCTCGCTGTTCGCGTCCGGATATCGCCATTGTAACCACAACCTCACACACTGGTACTGAATGTGCATCAAAGTGTTCCTATCCAGCCAAATATACCAAAAGATTTATGAAAACGACAGAAGAAGCGATCGAAATGTGTATTTCAGTCGAAGGCCACGCCTCCACATCTGTCAACCAGTTGATCGGGGAACCAGTTAATCCGGAACACCGGCTGACCGCGACCCGACTGGGGGAACGCCGCCTGTAGCTTAATTCCGCGATACTGCGGAGCTGATGAATAAATGCCTGGAGCTGAAACGAAGCCCTCAGCTAGGACAAAGCCCTGCTGCTGCTTGGCTAACCATGAACACCGTGACGCGTACACTTGTGCGTTGACACCTGAAATGACAACAGAGAGGGAAGAGAAGATTTAAAGGGTTTAGCAGGTGCAATGATTGCTAGCTGGGGAGTACCGCCCCTGATTACTTAATGGGAGAGGAGCTTGCAGTGACGTGTAACACCAGGGGTATGGTCTTCCTTTTTGAACTTGCGCTAAGCTTCATATATTTTCAAGACATCAAGCCATTGATAAAATACATGCTTACAGTTTATGACCCTGGAGTGGAAACAACATTTCTAACTAAGATGGTTCAAATATTAGAATAAAGAAATCAAGATGAACACAGTATTATTAATGCAACAGATCAATGGGGAAATGAATGATCCTGCAATATACCAGTAGATTGGGAACAAATTATTATTAATGTAACTTTTATTTATTTATAAAGCTTTGTTGGGTAAACTCCCGTATTACATCTGCTCTCTGATAACACAGAGAGTTGCAAGCAGCTATTGTCTGAGATGGCATGATGTAGTATTGTTAGATGTGCCAAGAGCAAGGACTGTCTTAGGTAAGACAGCTTTTATGTGCGCAGCTCCACTTGCTTGGAACAATCTTCAGCAAGAATTGAAACTGAGCAATCTCATTCCTCTGCAGGTCTTTAAAGCAAGGCTAAATGAAATGCTCGTTGATACTATGGGCACTTGTAAATGTCTATAACTATGTAAATGTATCCTGTAAATATAATGTATGATGTCCTTTATTGTTTTATGTTTCATGTGGAACCTATATGCTGCAGGTCTCCCTTGAAAAAGAGATCTATGATCTCAATGGGACCAATCTGGTTAAATAAAGGTTTGAAATGAAATGAACACAGTATTATTAATGCAACAGATCAATGGGGAAATGAATGATCCTGCAATATACCAGTAGATTGGGAACACATGTGCAGAAACATTCATAACACAACCAACTCAAACTACTGGAAAGAAAACACATGAAGCTTTTAATTCCACACTTTAAGACACCCCAGATTCAAAGTGAATACAAAGAAAGCCTCACTTCCAAACGCTGGAGAGAACGCGCTGAGCAGAAACCAGACACATATATTCTGGGCCTGTAATGTGTTGGGAGACTTCTGGGAAACAGTTTGAAGAGAAATGTCCAATATCTTGTTCTCTCAACAAAAACCCATTCTCCCTATCACTGGGGGAACACCAGAGGAGATACAAAAAGATTCCTATCTATTTCTGGTCATTAGAAAAGAGATCAAACAAATGACAAGGAATTGTCTGAAAGATAATAACTTAGTAAACTCACGATGGAATAACTTAATAAATGAAATCTATGTAACGGAGAAATCAACTAGATTAGAAACCAAATGCATATCTTTGAGGAAAGGTGGGAGGAATGGGTCAGTGTAGAACAATATAGTGAATATAATTAATGTATACCTGAGTATTCATAATGTATTCACAATGTATCCATTCTTTTATTTGTAATACTATTATGTTGTTGTGTCTTTTCTGATTGGTCATCTGTTATGTAGTTCATCTATGTACTGAGATGTGTTTATTTTGTTCTGAATGTTTTGTGAATATTTTCTTAAAAAGCAAAGAAAGTAATAATAACATGTTTCTGTGATAACTGTAAGTCCTGCTGTGTGGTGTGATCACATGCTGAGAACCCTCTCAAGTCCTTCATGTGTTCGACATGTCGCCTCCTTCACTCAATATGAAGAGAGGAACGCGTCAGTTTAACTAACATTATAAATAAATAGAAGAACAGTGTTGGTTTTATTTTGCCCTCAGTATTTAAACAGCAGAAATGTTAAAGTGTTTATTTGAATAATTAAACTCCTGATCCACTTTAGTTTATAAAGTTAATCACATCTGGACTTACTTGGCCTTCCTGCAGTTCCTCACAGCTGGAAGCAGTCTCAGTCGTCCCTCCCATGATGTGTTGTATTTATTCAGGTCCAACTCATCCAGAACCTCCTCTGACATCTGCAGCATGTTGGCCAGAGCAGAGCAGTGGATCTCAGAGAGTCTCTTCTCTGATCTGTTCTCTGACTTCAGGAACTCTGTGATCTCCTGATGTACTGAGAGGTCCTTCATCTCTGTCAGACAGTGGAAGATGTTGATGCTCCTGTCAGGAGAGATATATCTACTGCTCATCTCCTTCAGGTTGCTGATGGCTCTCTGGATGGTTTCTGGTCTGTTGTCTGTGCGACCCAGCAGGCCTCCTAACAGCCTCTGGTTGGACTCCAGAGAGAGGCCGTGGAGAAAGCGGACAAACAGGTCCAGGTGGCCATTTTTACTTCTGAGAGATTTCTCCACGGCTCCCTTCAGGAAGACAGGCAGGGATGGGTAATCCTGATCACTGATGTTATAGTCTCTACTCAGGAAGTCCTTCAGTACCGCTGTGTCTCTGTTGGTGTAACAGTGCAACATGTAGACTGCAGCCAGAAACTCCTGAACGCTCAGATGAACGAAGCAGTAGACTGTTTTCTGGAAGATCACACTCTCTCTTTTGAAGATCTGTGTACAAACTCCTGAGTGCACCAAGGCCTCGTTGACCTCAAGACCACAGCGCTGCAGGTCTTCTTGGTAGAACATGATGTCTCCTTTCTCCAGATGTTCAAACGCCAGCCTCCCCAGCTTCAGAAGAACCTCCCTGTCAGCCTCCGTCAGCTGCTGTGGACTCGTCTCATGTCCCTCTTCATACTTCTGCTTCTTCCTCTTGGTCTGGACCAGCAGGAAGTGTGAGTACATGTCAGTGAGGGTCTGGGGCAGCTCTCCTCTCTGGTCTGTAGTCAACATGTGGTCCAGAACTGCAGCAGTGATCCAGCAGAAGACTGGGATCTGACACATGATGTGGAGGCTCCTGGAGCTCTTGATGTGAGAGATGATTCTGCTGGACAGGTCTTCATCACTCGCTCTCCTCCTGAAGTACTCCTCCTTCTGGGCGTCAGTGAAGCCTCGTACTTCTGTTACCCTGTCCACACACTCAGGAGGGATCTGATTGGCCGCTGCAGGTCTGGAAGTTATCCAGACGAGAGCCGAGGGGAAGCAGCTTCCCCCTGATGAGGTTTGTCAGCAGCACGTTGACTGAGGACTGCTGTGAGACATCAGACACAACCTCATTGTTTCTGAAGTCCAGAGAAAGTCTGCTTTCATCCAGGCCGTCAAAGATGAGCAGCACTTTGCAGACAGCCAGCTGCTCTGCTGTGACCTTCTGTAAGGTTGGATGGAAAACATGGAGCAGCCTGAGAAGACTGTACTGCTCTCCTTTGACCAGGTTCAGCTCCCTGAAGGAGAGCGGGATCACCAGACTGACATCTTGGTTTCCCAAACCCTCGGCCCAGTCCAGAGTGAACTTCTGCACTGAGAAGCTTTTTCCAACTCCAGCGACTCCGTTGGTCAGGACCGCTCTGATGGGAGTCTGTTGGTCAGGTAAGGCTTTAAAGATGTCCTGGCACTTGATTGGAGTGTCATGGAGGGGCTTCTTCTTGGAAGCTGCCTCCAGCTGCCTCACCTCATGTTGGGTATTAACCTCTTTACTCAGGCCTTGTGTGATGTAGAGCTCAGTGAAGATGCTGTTGAGGAGGGTTTCACTTTGATCAGTTCCTTCAGTCACACGTTCACATCTCCTCCTCAGACTGAGCCTATGTTCATCTAGAACCTCCTGCAGACCACTATCTGCTGGAAGAGAAGGAAACATGAGAGAATGAGGAAAATGCTCTGAGAATCTAATTATAACAATAAACAACAAACAGACTGAGTTTAAATGTTGTATAAACAGCTTACTGTCTCTGCTCTACAACAGTATACCTATTCAGAAACATAAGGAACCAGGAAGAGGAATAAAGACGCTGCGTGTGTTCGGCCTCTTACCTCGTACAGTTCTGGTCTGGCTGGCTGTCTGCAGTCCAGCTCTGGTTCTGGATCTCTTCCCACACTGGGGACAGGAGGGGTCTCCTGATGGAGGTCTCTGCTCCCAGTATGAGGTGATGCACTGTCTGCAGAACCAGTGTCCACAGCTGGTAGAGACTGGATCCTTCAGGACGTCCTGACACAGAGCACAGCTGGACAGCTGCTCCTCCACAGGAACACCACTCTTCCTCTTCCCTCTGTGGAGATGAACACATCCTTTACAGCACGTTACATTAGTGGAGCTGATTCTCACCAATGGGCAGAGCGTCACAAACGTCTCTCTCAAGACTCTTCCTCTCCAGGAGGACTCAGGTGAGGGTGCTGCACTTTTCCTTGTTCATGTGATGTTTTGGTGTTGTTGTTGTTGTTGTTGTTGTTGTTTAGTTTCTTTCCGTTAACTGTCAAGAGGGAACTAAGTCTTTTTGTTAGTTCGTGTTTGTGTTTCTCTTATTATCCTACGATGCTGTGATGTGTGGCTGTGAATAAGAACATATGAAGGACAGACCATCTATTTATGTTTTTAGAGAACAGTTGAATATATTAGATTATATAAAAACTGGATGCTCTTCAGGTCAGGTTACAGCAGAAACTCTTACTTTGTGTCTGAGGGTCCAGGTTCATTACTGAAGTGTATAGGCTCCCACATAGACCGGTCACTCTTCAGAGACAGACAGCTGGGGACTGGAGACTCTGCTCTCTGTCTGTGGAAACAACACATGTTTTAAACATCATTAGTTCATTCAGAGAGAACATTTTGACTTCTGTCTGTATGTAGATTATTTACTATCGCTGATGACGCCAGGGATCAAGAGTTTATGCTTTGTTACTGTACTGTTACTAAGTTTCTTTACTGCGATCATTAAAGAACAGTTTATACTAGAAAAGACATTTCCTGCTGAAAAAGCAGAGAAAGCTGAGTATTTGAAAAGCTGAATGGTGACTGCAGCTGAATAAACAAGTGGCTTTTAGCAATAATGTTTAAAAGATGTGCAATAGTTTAAGTAGTTGATCAATCTCCACTAAGTAGGTGTTATCCTGCAATAACTAGCTGATACATTGTAGTAAGGGAAACTTCCTCTTTTTGGACACAAATAACGTGGGACGCTTCGTGCCATTGGACAAACTTCCGCACAATGGAAATGTGATGTCCACTTAAAGAGAGAGTGTCATTAACTGTTACCCAGAGAACAGTCTGCAGCACCCTCACTTTCTAACCCACGATTTTAAACCGGTTAAAAAGCACCAAGTGATTTAAGTGCAGTTCCTATGTTTCCACACAGGAGGGCTCATCACCCGACATGGGCACAGTGCATTAACAGTAGAAAATACAATAAAAAAAGGCAAATCAGTTAATTTAAAGTGCAGGGAGGCTCCACACCAGACACAGGAACATTCCTCAATCCCAACAATAGTGACACTGATGATTTAAAGCCGTTTCTGGGGAAAAAGAGTGCTAAAAGTCTGATCAAAGTCTGATAAAAGTCAGATTGTTTCAGAGACCCATAGTAATGATACAATAAACCATTTACATCTAAAAGTATTGATTAAAATTCATTTTTAGAGGAAGCCTGAAAATGCCTCTCCAGGGCCCGGAGAGCTCCCAGGTGCTGAAGAGGGGGAGACGGGCTCCTGGGACCTCCAGCATAGGAGCCCCTCTCTGACCCATAAGAAGCGCCTATCCCTCCATACTCTTTGCTTACGGCCATACCACCCTGATCCGCTCGAGGCACAGAGTGTGAGTGTGAGGTAAACAGCGTGCTGAACTGTTTTGATTTGGAAGCTCCAGTTTATTGTGGGAAGAAGGGAAGAAATGGTGTCTGATGATGGGGAGGGGCAGACTGAGGAGGAGGAGTCTGATGATGGGGAGGGGCAGACGGATGAGGAGGAGGAGTCTGATGATGGGGAGGGGCAGACGGAGGAGGAGTCTGATGATGGGGAGGGACAGGACTGAGGAGGAGGAGTCTGATGATGGGGAGGGGCAGACTGAGGAGGAGGAGTCTGATGATGGGGAGGAGGAGTCTGATGATGGGGAGGGGCAGACTGAGGAGGAGGAGTCTGATGATGGGGAGGGGCAGACGGAGGAGGAGGAGTCTGATAATGGGGAGGAGGAGTCTGATGATGGGGAGGGGCAGACTGAGGAGGAGGAGTCTGATGATGGGGAGGGGCAGACGGAGGAGGAGGAGGCTGATGATGGGGAGGAGGAGTCTGATGATGGGGAGGGGCAGACGGAGGAGGAGTCTGATGATGGGGAGGGACAGACGGAGGAGGAGTCTGATGATGGGGAGGGGCAGATGGAGGAGGAGTCTGATGATGGGGAGGGACAGACGGAGGAGGAGTCTGATGATGGGGAGTGGCAGACGGAGGAGGAGTCTGATGATGGGGAGGGGCAGACGGAGGAGGAGTCTGATGATGGGGAGGGGCAGACGGAGGAGGAGTCTGATGATGGGGAGGGGCAGACGGAGGAGGAGGAGTCTGATGATGGAGAGGGGCAGACGGAGGAGGAGGAGGAGGAGTCTGATGATGGGGAGGGGCAGACGGAGGAGGAGGAGGAGTCTGATGATGGGGAGCTGGAGATGGGAGGTTGAGCTGTGCGGGAGAGGATGAAGATGATGGGAAGATGGAGATGGAGATGGAGAAGCAGCCGAGCGAGGAGGAGAGCGGGGTCGTGGCTGTGGAGGAGGCTTCATCAGCGTCGGATGGGGAGATAGTCCAGGTGCTGGTGGGAGAGCAGGATCTGGACGATGGCTGGGTCTTCGATAATAAGAACCAGACGCAGAAGAACCGGAGCTGCAACAGAAAGTCTGCAGACGATAAAGTGGATATGAAGGAGAGAGAGGACGGGATGGGAGAGGAGGCTCTGAGAGGTGCAGGGGTCCCTGGGAGTTCCTGTGTGACGGCGAGGGGACGAGCCAGAGGAAGAGAGACGATGGGGAGGAAAACGCAAGATGCAAGGGGGCAGGTCCAGACACGGGGTAAGGAATGGAGAATTTAATGTTTCTAGGGGTGTAACGGTATTTGTATTCGTCCATGTTCGGCACATGCAATCACACGACAAATACGCCTTTTTTTTACGAGTGGGAAAAAAGTCTGTCATTCAGGGCAGTATCCACTACACTTTATATAATCCAGGGGGCGGTATTGCGCCTAAAGCTGTTTGCCAGCCGCCCTTAAACAACAAATGAAGAAGAAGAAAACACAACAAAACGAACAAAATACAAGAAGAAGAAAAGTTAGTATGGCGAGTTCAGATAACACACAGGAGCTAGAACCCACCTGCTTCTTTTAAATCAGCTGTGTGGGAACATTTCGGGTTCCCTGTGGACTAAATAACGATGAAGTGTGCGAGTGGACGAGGACGGTGTGTCGGCGTTGTTCGATAGCAGTGCGGTATGCTAATGGTAACATACGCCAAACATGCTAAATCATATCAGAAGGCATCACCCAGATGTTCCAATCACCGGAAGCTGGCAAAAGACAACAGCAGTTCAACAGCTGATCCCCGCTGTTTTTAAGAAGCCAATAGACATGAAAGCCGAGAGACCAAAATAAATAACGGAAGCTTTTGGCATATGTTTTTCAACGGCTATGCTGCGCCCTTATGCAATAGTGGAGGACCCCGGCTTTTATTGATTGCGATTGAAACACTTTCTTATTATTTATTTTGTAATATTTTCAAGACATTCTTTTTAGTTTTACAGCTTATTGAACCTTTTTTGTTTGACATCAGCCATTATAGATAATATGGCCATATGAGTGTGTGTGGTACTGTTTGTTTTTAACTGTGTAATAAAGTTAATTATTCAAAATGTTCCTTAAAAAAAAGGTTCCTTATTTTGTAAACTGAAACTTGCACTACTGTTCAAAATAAATAACAACAAACCTGGAATTATGCATTTGGGACTTTGTTTTGCTTTTTCTTGTTGTACCGAACCCGTACCGAACCGTGACCCCCAAACCGAGGGTACATACCAAACCGTGAATGCTGTGAACCGTTTACACCCCTAAATGTTTCTCTCCCTCTTCGTAATCAACATGGTGTCTTTGGCTTCATTTAATGGATATGGGCTTAAGAAGAAGGACAGGAGGGAGCAAGCTGTTATTTTGTGTGCCACGGACATGATCTGTTTTCAGGAGACACATTGGGATGAAAGGTGTGTAGAGGATGTTAAGAAGGGGTGGATGGGTGATGTGTTTGTGAACGGGGGTGTGAATGCTAGGGGGGGGGGGGCGATTTGAGTTAAAACAGGTGGTAGAGAATGTGAGGAAAGATGAGGATGATGGTGATGGTGAAATGATTGGTGTGGTGTTTGAGTATATGGGGAAGTGTTTAAACTAATCAATGTAAATGCGCCGAATGAGGAAAAGGGGAGGGGGATGTTTTTGAGGGTTTGGGAAGTGTGGGGAAACTGTATGGTTGTTGGTGATTTCAATGTGTGGTGTGGGAGAATATATGTGTTTTCAAAGTGATTCTTCACGGGGTATGTTACAAAAGGTAATGAGGGATAACGGTATGAAGGATGTATGGAGGGGGGGGAAAGGTGTATGGGCGGGTGTTTTCTATGAAGCAGGTGGTTGGGGGGTGGGGGGGGGGAGGGGGGGGTTTTAAACAGAGTAGGATTGATCTATTGTTGTGTAATGGGGATATGGGGTGGAACAACTGGTCAAATTGAATACATAAGGAATGGTTTGAGTGATCATTCTATACTTTATTTTGGGTTTCAGTAATGAACGTGGGGGGAAAGGTGGGGTTTCAATGCAATGTTGTTAAAGGAAGAGAAATATAGAGAAAAAGTTAATGAGTGTTCAGTAAAAAAAAGAAGTATGAATGTTGATGTGGCGGTTTGGTGGGAGGGTTTTAAAAAAAGAGATTAAGAATATGAGCATTAAATATAGTAGTGTGAGAAGAGAGAGAGAGAGAGAGAGATATTTCCATCATCCATGAAAACCCCCAGTAAATCCACCTCTTTCTATCCGCTCCAAGACCCTCAAAGGGCGGCCTCATGAGTACCAGCATGACCCCCACCTCCATAACCCGGCGCACCAGGCGAACCTGTGTACCCACACTTAAGCACACCTCTCGGACTAAACCAAAGGGACACCCCGGTCAGAAGTTCGTGCCCCTGGTAAACCTAAAAGGGGGTGGATTTTGTGTTTCTTTGATGTCCGCCCCTCAGCATCCAGGCCGGGCCGGCAGAGGCCCTCCGATGGCGGGTCGCGTTTGCCATTCGATCAGTGAGAGGAGAGGAGAAGGACGCAGCAAAAAATGAAATAGGGGGGAAAAAGAAAAAAAGTATCCGAAAATAGGCACTCATGAGGCGGGTAAAGTCCCCTGTCGACTCCCGTTACATTCCTCCGGCACATTGCCTAAGTCAACTTTTATGAGAACCAGGCTGGGGGGTCTTTGTGGCACAAAATAAGGCCCACCCAAAGTGCTTGGTGAGCGGACACATCACCTCCGTATTTTCAGACAGCCCTCAAAAACCGGGTTTCTCATTTTGTGAAATGGATGAATACAATTTTTCAGAGAAGGGGAACTGAAGCCCACTGGAAAAAGGGGCCGAAGCGGGAAACGTCTGGTCGCTTCTCCGGTGGGCACTAATGGCACGTTTCCACTGCAGGCCTCACTCGGTTTGGTAAGGCCTTATTAGGCCCGGCTCACTTTAATGCTGCGCATTACAGTTTAGGAACTGGGGCAGTTACTATAGTAACCACAGTGTAGGCGGAGCCGTGACGTCATCTTCAATGAGAGCCCCAGAAAAACAACACAGCCGTTAGCTCTTAGCCCTCAGAGCTCACAGCTCTTCATATCTGTTCAGAAACTAGACAAAAGTTAAACAAGTACAAACCACAGACTGCCTGTGTCATGGCGAATACAGTCGCTGGTTTATTTATGTCTGTATAGGCCGTTGTTGTGAGTGTGGACGGTCGGAGCATATATAACGTTAGCTTAGCCAAGCTACATTTAGTAACACGCATTTTTAAAAGGGTTTTTCGCCTGCCGTCTGTCTGCAGACTTGTCAAAGCATTAATTCATGGTTTTTACTAACCGGTATCAGTATGTTGTTACTTCGGCATCATTTTGAAACGTTGTATTATCAATTAAATCACGGTCAAATATGTTCATCTTTGTTGTAGTTTGTAGCCCCCCTTGCCAGCGATTCTCTCCTCTAGTTTAGCATACTCAGCCCGACTCAGCCTGGTTGTTCCTGGCCCTAGAACCACGATTTAGTCGAGGCCAGAAAAAAGGTGAAAAAGTAGCCCCCAAAACTAGGCCAAGTGGAAACGCAACCAAAAAACGGGCCCCGCACGGCTCGGCACGCTTAAAGCAAGCTACCCGCTGCAGTGGAAACGCGCCCATTAGTCATTTTCTCCAACATTTTTTTATTTCTTTTTTTATTATTTAAAAATATAGTTAACCATTTTTTTCACTTTTTTCTTCTTTCCACGGATGGGTAGAGCCTGGCAGGCCGTCTGTGAGCACACATATCTGGCCTGGAACCTCCAGAATGTTTGAGCTAAGCTCCATAAACTGACAAAATCACCCAGACATTTCACTTTTATAGGTCAAAAATATATAATACAAATACATTTTAAATAGTATAAGGTGCAAATGTGCTCCGGATTACCCGGGGATGGATTTATATAGCTCCATGATAGTAATTAAAAATCATTTTCATGGAAAAAAGTGTTAACAACGCCTAGATAACGCCTAAAATAAATCACTTGAATGTAAATATAATGATTATAAATCATTTGTAGTGAGAAGCAAGCTGAGCACCTGACTTTCTAAACCAAGAAATTGCTTTAAACCTGGGGGAAAGCCTTCTAAATGTCGGGGGAACTGTTTTAATAGGGACAGAGAGTACCAGAGGACCAGGGCTGCAGCACCTGCTTTCTAAGGGAAGTAAAGGTGCAGCAAACCTGGGGAAAAGTGTTCTAAATGTCGGGGAAACTGTTTTAAATAGGAGGAGAGTGTCATTAAACTGTTACCCAGAGAGAAACAGTCTGCAGCACCTCACTTTCTAGCCCAGGAAAAGTGTTCATGCAGCCCCTTAATAACGGTAATAATGATTAGAAAATCATTTCAGGCAAAAGGGTGGAGATATACCTTAATGCCGTGTGTTTGTACATCAAGTGGACTGTCAACTGGAAAAAGCCCTAACGGTGAGGAAGGTATAAAGATATTAACATGATGACTGTTGGAATGGAACCGGCACCTTATAATTGAGAGACCAATGCAGTAACACAGAGCCACAGTCACACCTGGCAATAGGTAGTGTGGCTGTTTTAAAGGGTACATGAACAGTGGGGGCTTGAATGTGTAGTAAGAAAAGAAAAGAAAGAAAAAACGCTGGGAAAAGCAGCAAAAATATTTTAACTGCATGTTTTTGAACTACAACCATATGTCCCCAATAATCTGGAAGATATGTGGAACATGTTAAAGTGTGTATGAGGTTTCCTTCAGATAGTATAGAATAGGCTGAGACAGTGTGTTAAACTCCAGTCTGTGTGTCTGTGTCTGAGCTGAGCTCCTAATCAGAACACCTGTCTGAGTCCAGAGATCAAAGGTTTCCATGGAGATGTGATCAGTGATCAGTGAAAGGAGAGGGTTTCATGTGAAAAGTTTTTCTCACATCCTTGCCCTCAACAGATATGTTTTAAAGTTCTATACTTAAATGTTTTTATTTTCAACCTAAGAGATGTTTTCCTACATTTTCATCAACAAATGATGTCACAGGAGGGTAGGGTTTGGGACTTATGGCAGGTTTAACATTTTTATTTTAGGCGGATTTCAAGCTCTCCTCCACTCTGTTTTGAGATCAAAGCTCTCTAGACTTAACGAGCGGCGCACACTAAGGTTAAAATATGAAGAAGGCCTCTTTACCAAGCTCCAAGCTAAGTTTAATATTTCAAAAACTGTAAAAGATATCAAATAGCTGAATGCAAGTTTAATAGCTGAATGCCTTGTGACCGTTTTAAAGTTGGAATGAAGTCTCTAGCTGAAAGTATGTGGAAGGAGAAGCATTTTGCACACGGTGTAGCTAAAAGAGGATTTGAAGGATCCTCCCATTGAGTTACATTGTAAAAATAAAAGTTTAAAAAGCTGAATATTATAAAAAGTATAAATGTCCTAAACAAGGAAAGTCATAGCAGTTATGTCCTGAAGGAGCTGAACATTTTAATATTTGAATGGTTTCTGTAGCTGAAAGTATGCTGAAGAAGTTAAACTGCAAACATTGGTTGAAATAAATTGAAGAATAAAGATTTGAAGAACAATAGTCTGTTGCTCAGCATTCACACTAATTATCAGATAACATAAAAACTGGATCCTCTTCAGGTCAGGTTACAGCAGAAACTCTTACTTTGTGTCTGAGGGTCCAGGTTCATTACTGAAGTTTAGAGGTATATCTTTAGACCAGTCACTCTTCAGAGACAGACAGCTGGGGACTGGAGACTCTGCTCTCTGTCTGTGGAAACAACACATGTTTTAAACATCATTAGTTCATTCAGAGAGCATTTTTGACTTCTGTCTGTATGTAGATTATTTACTATCGCTGATGACGCCAGGGATCAAGAGTTTAACTTTGTTACTGTATGTTACGCTAAGTTTTCTTTACTGCGATCATTAATAACAGGTTTAGATTATCAGGTAACCATAAAACTGGATCCTCTTCAGGTTCAGGTTACAGCAGAAACTCTTACTTTGTGTCTGAGGGTCCATGTTCATTACTTGAAGTATGGAGGATTCAACTCTTTAGGACCAGTCACTCTTCAGAGACAGCACAGCTGGAGACTGAAAGATGTGTCCTCTTCCTCCTCTTTAAACAACTCATCTTCTCCAGTCTGAAGAGATAAACCACTAAAACTGGAGACACAGACACACAACACACTATCAACACACAGACACACAACACACTATCAATAACACACTTGTTTCAATCATAACCATCCATAATAATACACTTGTTGTTATTATGATATTAGGGTCATGCAGAGTCAGACAGCTATCCCTTTAAGAGGAGTGAGATGAGAGAGAGAACACATCGAGAGAGAGACTGACGAGATCAGGCAGAGAGAGAGAGAGAGAGAGAGAGAGAGAGAGAGAGAGAGAGAGGAGAGAGAGAGAGAAGAGGAGAGAGAAGAGAGAGAGGCAGCTGACTCATATACTCATAGATACACCTAGATGGAGTCATTTTAAAACCCTTCATTTACAGTAGCAGAGAAAAGCCTGTGAGATGAGGGGGGGCCGCTTGCATGTGTGCTGCGCATGGTAGAAGCGGACGGGAGAGAGAGCGAGCAGTGGTGTGTTTTTCGAAGTGAACGAAACAGCCAGCAAAGGTTCTGTCGAGTGTCCTTCAAAAGTTAGATCTGTACAAAGACCTTAATAAATGCAACGGCCTCCCCAAAGAAAGAGCTCGCCTGTGTGCCTTATTGGAAAGTGGGTTATTGGAACCCTAAGTGTGTGTGCTGCTTCGGGCCCTGGTGAGAGACTGCAGAGAGTCACCCCTGCCCCTTCCCTCCCCTCCCTACGTTCTGTGGAGCCGACAGGAAAGTGTAACACTTGGTTCGAACATCAAAGTCAGTCAGACTTCCGACATTGGCCCGACTCCCCAGTTTGACTGCGCTGGGGCTGCTCGCATGTTATGTTGCTTTGATGAGTCAGAAAACAGGAAATGAAACCAGTTCACACCACTTGTAGAAGTCTCTTTGGACTCTAGGACGCTGATGTTCTGACATCCAGTAAAACAGAAGGTAAATAATGTGTTAGAAAGCAGATCCTGGTGTTAACACTCACCCTGTTCTCCTCCTGCTCCGTCCAGGTGTAAATGGCGTCTGGCAGTCTGACTTCATATTGGACTTGAACACCCTCACCTGTCTGCAGCTCCTCCTCTTGATTCATAACCATCCTTACCAGCTGAACCAGTTCACAGTCATACAGGGACTATGTTCAGTGTGATATAAATAGAGCTAAAAACAAGCTCAGCAAAGTTATTGAAATAAACATTAAAACCACAGTGTGAAAATCCCCCAGTAAACATCCTGCATTCAAAACCTCAGTTAAAGGTCCCCTATTATACTGTTTTTCATCAATATATTATAGGTCCAGATATACACAGAACATGTCTCTGGAGTGTTTGGGTGTGTATGGGAGATTGACTGACTGATTGATTGAAAAGTTTATTAACAGCTTGTATATTGGGTACAGTACAGTACAGCTCAAAACATACAATTGTTAAGGGGATGCAGACCAGAGAAAGACTTTCGTCTTGTTTACATCAGGGTCCCCCATTTCCAATTCGTCATGTAAGACATATAAGACATATTTGACATACAGATGGCTTATTTACAATTTACATACAGGTGGTTTTTACATACAGATTGCTTGTTTACAATTTTCATTTTAGATTTCGTTCTAATACATCCTAACCGGACATTTAAGACATACCAAGTCTACAGATATACAGTTAGTAACAGAGTCTAAAATGCGAGTATATACATAGATGGGGGGGGGGAAGCTGTCCATTGAACGACAGGTTGAGATTTGTACCATTACCGGGGCCAGTTTTGCAATGCTCTCCCCCGAAGGTGCTCTTTAAGAGAGGTTTTGAAGGTAAGTATAGTTTTACTTTCCTTTACAGTTGTGGGGAAGAGCGTTCCACCTTGATGTGGCATAATTGCGAAACGTGTATTCCCCCTTTTTTGTGCCAAATCTGGGTTTCACATGATTTGTGGAGCTCCCTCTGGTGTTATGATCATGGTATTCCTTGACCTTTGGGAAGAATTTTGACATGAGAGTTAAGGCTTGGAGTGACATCAGCGGGCGGAGCGGCAGAGGGAGTCCCAGTGCCGTCCCTGGCCAACTTGAGGCCCCATGCAAAGTTATATGATGAGGCCCTCTGTTTCGCAAGCGTCGACGGGGGGGGGGGAGAAAACGTGCCGCGCCACACTACTTCAACACACTCAACTTCAACACTAATTGCGCTGCACAGGCGCATAGGTACAAGATGAGGCCCCCTCCGCCAGGTGAGGCCCCACACCGTCTGCGTGATCGGCCTGTAGGGAGGGACGACCCTGAGTCCGCTGTTAGAGCCATGAAGACGGATTAAAAGAACGAGCAAACCAGCCTCTCGTGTTCTTGTTTATTTTCTTATTATCAGATATCTCTGCACCCCATCCTCCTGTCAGCTGCCCCGCGCTCAGGCTGGATCAACGTGATGACGTATCAGTGGCGGAATGTCACTCAGTATTTTTACTCAAATACCTGAGTACATTATGAGGTAAGTGTACTTTTGTTTGTTGGTATTTATACTCCACTAAATCCATTTCCAATACAACAATAAACTAAAGTAATACAATCTAAAAGTCTATTTGATATTTCTGATTCAGTTTTCTGCTTTGGTGTAATGTTGTGGATTGTATCTATAGTTTGTTGACTCCTTGTATCAGTGAAAGTGCATCGATGTGGTTTCCTTTCGTATCGCGCCTGACGTCATCACGTAACGTCTTTTCCCGATTCTTCCACCTTTAGCTGATCCGCCATGTTTGCTTGTTCAGGTGTTTTTCACAACAGCTAAGTGAAATGAATACAGGTTATATTTGGCATATACAGAATAATGTTCAATATCAGGGATAAAATGGTCCAGCTGGATTGTTTAAATGTTGTTGGTCTTAAGCATTAAGTAATGAAAGCTTTAGCGCAAGTTCAATAAGGAAGACCTAACACTAGTCACTTACACGTCACTCTATGGCTCCCTTCCCCCCTCATTAAATACGAGGGCGTCACCCCTCAGCAGCCAATCGCTGCACATGCTAAATTCCTTAAATGCCTGCTCTTCCTCCCTGTCAGTTGTCATTGCAGATGATCACACGCAACCCGCCTCCACCCCTCTCGCCTCCCGTCTCCTTCAGGACAAAGCTCAACCTTCCTCCTTCAGACCGGTCTCACCTACTCATCACCACCACCAGTGTCTAGACCCCGGGGATTTCATCGGAGCGGTTCTTTCCCTCCTGAATGATTATCCTGCAAACCGGGGCCTAATCGCCAAACACCATTACATTCTCCTGTTGTATTATCGTGGCAATCATTTCATTCATATGACGTGTAAACAATAAATATGTAATTCTTACATCACGTCTCTCCGGTTTGAAATATCTTCATGATGTTTGATTGATATTGGGAATACTGTTTTGCAGTGGCGGCCGGCCCACAGGGGCGTTAGGGGCGCCCCCCCCCCCTCTTCCCACATGTTTGATTGTCATTAAAAAATAAAATTTAAAATTTAAAATATATTTAAATAATAAAATGTTGTTTAAAATTGTGTTACGATGTCTAAAGTTACTGATAAGTCACATGTTTCCTGCCTGGCCGCATTACCCTCTCTCGTCTGGGCGCTAAGAAAGGAGCCCTCAGCCAGAGCGGCAGCAGCCAACACATTGCTGACTGTTGCTATTGTAAACTATGCCGCCGAAACATAATTTCAGCCAATCAGCGTCGTCAGATCTGATGGTCATAGGGTGCCAATGTCAGCGCCCGATGCAGTCTGAGAGGATAAAATGGTCCAGCTGGATTGTTTAAATGTTGTTGTGTAAGTCTTAAGCATTAATAATAACTTCATGATGTTTGATTGATATTGGGAATACTGTTTTGGCTTTATATTCAAACCACTGGTGTTATCTGCCCAGTGATAATGTAGCTGTTAGCATTGCTATGTGCCCTGCTGCTCTTCCAGTTAGCATGTTGCTATCAAGTCTAGTTGGTTTCATTATGAATTAAGTATTAAAATAAGCTCCACATGTAATACTCCTTTCCGTCACAAGAGGGGGCACAGTGCAAGGGGAAATGCCACGGGGTGAGATTCAAGGTTCAAGGCTTCTATTGTCATTTGAACATAGCTAGAGTGTAGATATATCAATGAGAATCTGAGGTCTCAGGTATGGAGTCAGATTTGGGTCAATATTCTAGCGCGTAAAACAAGCTACTCACGAGCGGAAAATGTGCTTTTACACGCGCATAAAATGACTCTGCGCTCGCTCGCGAGAGAGACAGCCCTCTTGCTCGCTCGCGGGAGTATCAGCCTCGCGGAGTCTGTCTACGCGCGCGTGAAAAGTTTCTGGCACTTTGGGGCGGAGCCACTGGACTTTGATTGACAGCTGCCAGGAAACCCGGAGTTGCCAGGTTTGATAAATGCCTGAAGTACCAAGAGCCGAGGAGTGACGGCAGCAAAATCAGTTGGACGAGATTGAATGGTAAAGTTGTCCATAAAAAACTATTATATTCGTACAGTGTACAGCTAATATATATAAATTAATTTTATATAAAACAATATATTTTTGAGTGGGCTGTATCTGTCGAAAATTGCATATATATATATATATAAATATAATTGGTTGTAAAAATTGTTTTTTTATACAAAAGGACATTCTTTATAACCAATTGTTTATTATCACGCATTTGTAATATTTGTATGCTAGAACTGTTGTATTCTTTTTGAAAAATGAAAAATAAATAGCTCACTTGTCATTCATTTTTATCCTTAATTATCCATCCAACACTGAAAAGGTGGTCCTTGTGAAGAATCTCATCACTATATTCCCTCAGCTGAAAGTCATTTACAACAATAGTTTGCTGAAGATTAAGTTTGTTTTAACCAAGGACATAAGGTTTTTTTAGGTGTGATTTTATGAATGATCTATTCTGTCAACATTTGATGAATTAGAAAAATATTAATATTTTTAAATGTTAACAATTATTTTCTTTATGACATATTGTGCTAATGAAATCCTTGTAAATAAATGTCCAATGAATGTATTCTTGCATTCGATTTTTTGAATAAAAACCATATCCACCACCTGGTACTTCCAGTAATCGTCATTGACACACAATGTGCAGATATAACACAATCAAATGTTAATTCTGGTTAAAGAAATATAACACAAAATGTGCAGAAATACAAATGAGTGTGTTCATCTTGGTTACACATTTATGACACACAATGTGTAAAATGTGCACATTGTGTGTTGGGGCATGTAACACATTTTGTGTGTAAAATGATTTACACATAAATAAACACAACACGTGTTGTCCCTGAGCACACTCTGTAGGTGTGTTGAAATTCAACACATGTTGTGTTTTTTACACATCCCTTCTAAGAGTGTACAACAGACTAGCTAGCAATTTTCGACAGATACAGCCCACTCAAAAATATATTGTGTTATAAAATTAATTTTATATATATATATATATGCAATTTTCGACAGATACAGCCCACTCAAAATATATTGTTTTATATAAAATTAATTTATATATATATATATATATATGCAATTTTGACAGATACAGCCCACTCAAAAATATATTGTTTTATATAAAATTAATTTATATATATATATATATATTATATATATATATATATATATTAGCTGTACACTTTACGAATATAATAGTTTTTTATGGACAACTTTACCATTCAATCTCGTCCAACTGATTTTGCTGCCGTCACTCCTCGGCTCTTGGTAGTTCAGGCATTTATCAAACCTGGCAACTCCGGGTTTCCTGGCAGCTGTCAATCAAAGTCCAGTGGCTCCGCCCCAAAGTGCCAGAAACGTTTCACGCGCGCGTACACAGACTCCGCGAGGCTGATACTCCCGCGAGCGAGCAAGAAGGCTGTCTCGCCGCTCGCGGGGGTTTAATCTGCGCGCGAGGGTCATTTTATGCGCATGTAAAAGCACATTTTCCGCTCGTGAGTATTTTCCGCTCGTGAGTAGCTTGTTTTACGCGCTAGAATATTGACCCAAATCTGACTCCATACCAGGCTCCTCCAACAGAGCAACACAATAACACAGATACAATAGTTAGAATAGTGCGAGGAGAAAGGGTCTGCAGAATCAGAACATCCCCAAACCCATTGAATATATTTTATTTGTATTTCTTTACAAATTTCTTTTTTTTTTTAAATGTTTTTAAAAAGCTATACCTAAGAGGACAACATTATTATGAATAAACAATAAAGTATTTTTTATGTGTAAAATTGGCTCCAACATTGACTTTGATGCATTTTTTACATTTATTATTTATTCTTCAAAGTGTGTAACTCGCCAATGATTAGCAAGAATACTTTGAATTTGAGCATTTTGTTGTTGTTGTGAAAAACACCAAGAAACTCAAGTCTCAATCTGGTGGAAAACAGCCAAAATTAGGGGAATTTTCATTCAGGCTCGAAGGAGAATAGAGAATATAATTTCAAAGCAGGTTTCACTGGATCCAAAGATCTGTTATATGAATATAGAGAGTCCTCAGCTCGCTCTAAGCCAAAACCTGGATGGCATTGTTTTGGGAAAAGTCACTCATCACTCATTGGCTGCCACGGATGCTGTAAGGCCTCCCATTGGACGAGATATCCTATATATTAAGAGCTAGACAGCCTGTGTTTGAGACCCTATGGAGACCCTTTATTGATCATGGGAAGGATCTGAATTGATCTGATGGTCAAGACGATGAATAGGTGCAGTTCCTGAGACGTTGTAACTGTGTATTTTCTTTCTATGCATAATGTTTCCATCTGATTGCCTCGTGTTACACGGATACAGACGGAGCAGAGAGTATATCCCTTTCCAGCACTTCAGAAATCTCCTCTGCAGCCACTTAAATAACAGCTTCATGGCTTCAAGTGAGACATGCGTGATTACCCAAAGCCTCGTGGACTTCCCTTATCTTTCATTACCTCACAATGAAGCTAATGGAAACACATCAGAGCTCAATTCATAGTTTTTTATTCAAAATACTTTGGGGACACTTCCTGTGTTCATGTCCATTAAATTGAAAACAGTGAAACACAAACAAAGGTCAGACACACTGAACGTAAAAACCTCTCCTGAGCTAAAGACAACACAAACAGCGTCAAGCATTTATTCAAGAAACAGAGATTATTTCATCTCAACGTTTGGAGAAATCGTGGAAATAAATACTGTTTGTTTTTCTGAATTAACGGGAAACATCGGCAGGGCTGCACGAAACACCGCTGTAGTACTGCGTGATAAATACTTAAAGAAAGACTCATATTTATACTCTGGGACTTTTAGAGTTGAAAATCGACTGTATTTAATCAGGGTCAAATGTTCAATAAAACAAATAAAGCAGAATTGCAAAACTGATGGGGGATTATTAATCACAAGACTTCTTATTTATAAATGA